>NW_006438088.1:8718037-8727509 GCF_000325575.1 Pteropus alecto
ACTTTGGTCTGAGCACTGAGAACACTAACATTTATAATTTATAGGTCAGGAAGTAGAGAAGAATTCAGAGATAAGAGAAGAGACACTTGTCTCAAGTCACTCAGTTAGTAAGGAGCTGAACTGTGATTACCGATGTAAGATTTGGGTATCAAGTCCTGCAGAGTCAGGCAGAAAGAAAGCTTCCCTGTGCAACCTAAATGACTGCAACAGATTCTTTCACTTCAAAACTCCATATCAGACATTCAAGGCCAACCTTAACTGATTCATCCTTACTTCTTCAACCTACTTCTGGCACTATAGATGTTCCTGAATATTTGTTAACTAAGAAACATTCTACAACTTACAAGTTGTAGTACTTGTAGGGTATAGTTTTAGGTAACAGTAACCACCACGAATAACATTCATTCATTCATTCACTCATTCATTCATTCATTCAACAAATACTGGGTGCTGGCTGTGTGTCTGGCCCAGATGAAGCCCCTAAGGAGACTCCAGAAGACAAAATAAATAAGTCCCTGCTCTGTGGAGCTGACGTTGGGGAGAGGGATCTCTATTCTCCTTTTCTCTTTGACAAATGTTTGTTCTTCTTTTTCACTCTCTTTCTCCCCTTTACTTATTCAAATCCTCCATTTCCATAGAAGCCAGCCAGTCTAAAAATAGCATCTGTTATATTCCCACATGTGAGCATGGATACGTCTAACTATAAACATCATCGCCTCACTTCTACTCCGTCCCACAGAGACCCTGCTCCAAACAGATATCAACATAGAAACCTCTGCAGAGACAATCAGATTTCTGTGTGCATACTGATACAAAACAGAGAAACTTAGAGAAACAGACCCTCAGAAGAGGAAGGGGTGAGAGCATGAGCTGAGTAAAACAAAAGGGGAAATTTAGGGAGAATAAAGTGTTGTAGAGACAGCCCATGTTGACAGAGGAGATGGATGAGAGAGTAAATAAGTGGTCAGCAGAACTTCAGGCTACCCAGTTGTAATGCTAAACCCAGAAGGCCCACCAAAGAGCTTTTGGTGGTATTCTGTGCTCCCATGCCTAGCTCATTGCCTATTACCAGGACTGAGAGGCAGTGACAGCCACATTCAGGAATTTTCTCAGGAGCCCAGGCTCAGAGAAAGATTCTTGCAAGGAAGGTCAATTCCTCATCTCCAGCAAGTACAGGCTATATTAGGATAGTTTCACTGGGTGTTAACCTATTTAACGCTAAAGCCTTCTCAACCATGTAGATTAGGCTAATGCACTCTGATGGAACTACATAGATAATTCTCTCGTCTGCTTACCTACAGCTAACAAGCAAATAACTTCCATGAGCACATTTGACCGACATGGTCAAATAGTGAATTACAATTTAATACACACAAAAGATCATCTATATTAAAGAACTGGCGCATTTTCTTACATTCCAGCAGATGGAGCTACAGCCTGGAGAGGCTCAATATACTTCAATGGCTGATGCCCGTCCCTCAAAAACAAACGAGTAATGAATGAGAAGAGGCATGGAGAAAGAGAAGGGGAATTACAAAAAAAGATAAAAACAAAAAATAAAACAAACAGAGCCAAAACAAAACACAAAAACAGGTTACCTGGTGTAGAACTATTCTGTGGTTATACAAGTTCTTGTACCAGTGTCTGAATCATAGTAGGCTCTCAAAAAGTACTGAATGAATGAATGAATACAGGTGACATAATCTGGTGACCAGATTGTAGTCTGAGCCTTCTTAGGATAACAATTTTCTTCTCATTCGGCTTTGTTTTTTTCTCCTGTCCCTTTGATTATTTGCATATGCACACCCTTTGGACACCCACTTCCCATTAAAATGTCATGGAAAAATTCTGCAAAACTTGACTGCAGGGTCAAATTAGTGTCAAAGGGAGGTGTCAGGAGACGTATATGATAAAAATAGCCCAGCCGAGGTTCCCACCTGTTTCCCATGCTATAACGCTGTGCTCCAGGCAGTGTTACTCAAAGTGTGTTTCCCTAACCATCTGCATCGTTATCATCTGGGTTGTTTGTCAAAAATTCCAATTCCCAGGCCACATCCTCAAAAATCCAATTCAGTGCTTCTGGGCTGGGGCATCCCAAGCAATTTCTCTTCACAAACAAACTCGAGAATCTCTCTTATAGAGAAAGGAGAGCTGACGATCCCTTTACCCTCATCCTGAACTCCAAAGAGGACTGAAAACTCTGAAAACTGGGAGTTTTCAGAACTCATTCTGCAGGCAAAACCTGACCTATGAAGTGCCATGAAGCTATGTATGATCCATATTTATTGCACATAATTGTGAACATTCCCAGGCTTTGCTGCAGAAATGTTAATGTGTTTGATGAGAAGGTGCTGCCCCATCCCACAGAGGATGTTATGGGATATATGGTAGGTACAACTAAATTGCTCTTCTGAAACCCAGGAATTTTCTGAATTCAGAAACATATGGCCTCAAGGATTTCAGATAAGGGGCCCCATTCCTGTGTTCTCATGTTTCGTCCATAGGTGGTGTTTAAAGCAGTAATATTTGGGTTTGACCAAGATAAGAAAGCGTAATATAGTAAGAAGACTAGATTGGGAGCTGGGAAATCTCATCTTTCTTGGCCTCAGCTCTCTCTCCTGGAAAGGATGCAGGAGATGACATTTAAGACCTTCTGACTCTAAAATTTTGATTATTGCACCGTCTTGCTCTGTTAAGAATTGTTGAGGCATTACTGCCACAAGGATTGCATTATGGTTTCTTGTTATTTTCATTAAAAAATGCATAAAGACAAAAACCTTTCTCTGTCTTTTGAGTTTCTGGACAGATTCTCAACTGACATTTTTCTCAGTTATCTTAAAGGGCATTTACCCAAATTCTATAGATATTTTGATACATTATTGTACTCAGCAAAAACTACTAGGAAACTACCAGAATGCAGAAGTAGTCATGAACTCCAGGGAGTACAATAGAACATTGTGGAAAAAAATATTATTTATGTTATAGAGGAGGAGTAAAGAGTATTAGAACAAGACATCTGAAAAGCCACTATTGCCAGAGGCTCTTAGAGCGTCATTCATTTGAAGAGCAGCAAGCTGCCTCTTAGCAGAATCCTGATGATCCCGAAACCCATGTGACTGGGTTCTCTCTCTAGCCCTCTAAGCATGATTAGTGCTTAAGTGATCATCGAAAGACACTGTCAAATCCTGAAGCAAGATTTCGAAAAATTAAACACTCATAAAACACAAAGTGAAACGAAGCAATCACCTCTAAGATTGGTCCATTGGAAGCAATGTGTTAAGGGTTGAACCGTGTCCCCCTAAAGATGTGTTGAAGTCCTAACACCCCAGTTCCTCCGAATGAAACCTTATTTAAAGATAATAATTCACGGAGGCAGTCAAGTTAAAGTGAGGTCATTGGGGTGGGCCCTAATCCAGTGTGACTGGTTTCCTTATAAGAAAGGGAAATTTACACACACACACACACACACACACACACACACACACACACACACACGGATAACACCATGTGAACAAGAAGATGGCTATCTTGAGAACTCCAGAACTGTGAAACAATAAATTCTGTTGTTTAAGCCACCAAGGTTGTGGTGTTTTGTTAAGGCAACCCTAGCAATATAATATACAATGTTTAGTCCAATGGCAGAGGGAGGAGGCGTCTACAAACTCTGGGGTGTACATTTGAGCATTCACTTCATTTCTGGCTCCATTTATACGCCATTTTTTGTTTTATTTTTCTAACTTTGTCTTTTAATTATTATTTTTTTATCTTACTGTACTAGATGTATCTTTATGAGCTGCCTGAAATTCTTCTTATGTTTAGAAATATTATAAATTGGTAAGGAACTGTTATCTTGCCTGAGCACACTGAGCACATACACGGCTGGCATGAAGCAACTAAGTGGCAAAATCTAGCTTTCCTGTAACCATTGGGGAAGGAATTGTGAGGAATGGTAAGATTCAGTTTTGTAGAGCAAATGATTTCTGCACTCTGGGAAAGAATCCTTCAGGCAATCCGCTACTTTAAAGCAGTGATTGAGTCAGCAAAAAGTCAAGGCTTTCTTCACTCTTCGTGTTACGGAGCTGAGAGGGCAATCGTTTCTAAATTAAGGACTATGGCAGGAATTTTAGGAAGTGTGTAAAGAAGTTAAGCAACAACAATGACCATTTATTGAGCACCTGCTATGTAACAGGCATTCTGTTAGATGCTTGTTATGTGATAGATCATTTAATCTTTATAATAAACTTGCAAAGAGATATTTCCAGTTCCCTACTTAAAACCAAAAAATACGTAGCTCAGAAAGGTAAAGTAACTTATTTAAGAGAAAGGCACCCGGGATATGGTCCGTGGCTCTGCCTGGGGCGCAATCCCAGGACCTTCTGCATGTAAAGCAGATGTGCTAACCACTATTCTATGGAACCACCCCTCTATATTCTAATAATTAAACAGATTACTTCACCCTCAAAACCTTCTAACTATGAATGTAGGCGAAATTCTCCTAATAGTAGAATTATGTACCATCTTTCAGTATTCCTTTTGTGGCCAGCCTCTTCCAACAAAGAGAGATCATTAAATACAGATGCTCCTTAACTTATGATTGGATGATGTCTTGATAAACCCATCATAAGTTAAAAAGTATCATAAGTTGGAATGCATTTCATACACCTAAACTACCAAATATATAGCTTAACGTAGCCTGCCATAAACATGCTCAGAACACTTACATTAGCCTACAGCTGGACAAAATCACCTAACACAATGAATACACTATAGAGTAGCAGTTATTGGGTCTCACAGTCGTGTGCCTGACTGAGAGCTGTAGCTGCTCAGGATCAGAGTATGGTATCGCAGCATAGCGCTAGCTCAGGAAGAGATCAGAATTCAAAATTCGAAGTTCAGTTTGTACTGGATGCTATCACTTTTACGCCATTGTAAAGTTGAAAAATCTTAAGTCGAACCATTGTTAAGTCAGGGACTGTCTGTATTGGGGGCACTTCACTTCCCTGTCTCCTGTAATCTCTTCAGGAAAAGTCTCCCAAGGGGGTCCTGACGCCTCATGTTCCTCCAGGAGCACCTGAGCTGGGTCTGAAGCCCTGGTTTGTTTCTTTTCAGTGCAGGGTAGGCGTAATTGTGAAAGTGAAGGCCCTGTGAGGATGAACTGATATTTATCAGTGATTTTGTTTAAGCCCAAACAGTCCAAAGTGACTGGAAATTTCTGCCTTGATCTGACCTATGAGCCTGCCGAACCAAAGCAGGGTGTTGGAACAGGAGTTTCTCAAATTTGTCTGAGGTTTCTAGAGATAGTACTTTGGCAGCTTCAGGAAAAGATGGAGAGGGGGTGCTATGACCAGAATTCCCCTATAATCTCCTTTTCCAAAATAGGGTTTGGGGGAGATGTGGAAGGAGTTCCCACAAACCACTAAGAAGTCTCAGTTGTAAAACTGATGACTTCTTGGTGAGCACATGGGGTCAACAGCTTCAATTTCTATAATCCACTTCAAAGGAGAGGAAAAGTGAAAAGGCATTTGCCCTTTTTCTATAGATATTCTAATGGACTATTGCACTCAGCAAAATCACTAGGAAGGTTATTAACAGAGTTTAAAGCAGAGTTAGTTTCAGGTAGGATCAGGAATTGTATATAAGCCTAGTGAATTCTTTGTCTTCACTGTAGGAGAGGGCAGAACACAAGGGACCGGACTGACATAAGAGATGCTAGAGTTAATGTGGGCGGGATGGGGAAGGCAGGGAGACCACTCAGGCACATTAGCTAGTCTTGAACTTAAAAATCTCCCTTGGAAATGGAGATATTAGAATTATGGGGTTTTGTCTTGTTTTGCATAAGGGAAAAAAAGAAGTGAGAAAGGGAAAATCATGGGGTTCATTAAATAAGAAATGGTCTATAAAAAATATTGGGGGGAATTATATTGTGAAGAGAGATAAAGCGTAACTTCCACTATTTTTTTGCCTAACATGAGAAGTCTGTTCATCAGATTGATAAAGCACAAGGTGAATAATTAAATAATGTCATCATATAATAGCTCCAAGCCCTGGGTAGATCTTAGGTGAAGAAAATTAAACAGATATGGTCCCTGTCTTAGTCGCTAAAATCCTAGGCATATAACAGTGATCTAGATTGAGGAAAACTATAACACTGTAAATAATAAAGTTGATTTTTAGATCACAATATTATTTTCAAGATTCTTGTCATGCTATATCACCCTAAAGAAATTTCTCCTGCCTTGGACTAGTATTGAGTTAAATTGGAATTCAGAAATATGTGGGTTAACAAGTTTTCTCTAAAAGGAAAACAAGTTATATAAAACAAAGGCTATTTTAATAGAAAGTGACTATAGGCATCCTAAGAAAACCTCTACGTATCTTCATTTAATTAATTAATTGATTGATTAATTAATTAATTAAATTGTTGGTAGGACATTACTGGTAGAAAAATGGATGATAATCTGGAACAAATCTGCGTGAGCAAATCCCACATGTGGTGTCAAGCCAGAAGTCCTTTCTTCACTTATAGCACCAGAAAAACACTGTAATTCTCTAAACGTTTCCCTTGGATTGCCTGAAGTCCTTTGCTTAGTGGCACAAGGCAATGTTGATTTGGATTGGTCTTCAGACTGAGGTCAATACACAGCCTGGCTGGCCGGCTCTCTTATTTGGCACAGGAAAGTCTTCTCATGTCTCAGGCGAAATAGTAAGGAAATGCCCAAGCCTACTGGAAAGTTGGTGCCTCTGCTGAGTTTATAACTCAAGGTAATGAAAGTCAAATGCTGAAACACAACAATCAAAAACTGAGAAGCAAAAATAGAAAAGGTTGAATGGTGTGGTAACCCAGCCAGGACTTGACAAAAACAGTATTTGGAAACAGATGGCATAAAGGATTAAAAATATCTGGCACAAATGGGATTAATTAAGAATGGCAGGGGCCAGCTGAGTGAGGAACATGTGCGCGGATATGGATTTAAGCTTGGTTTATAAAGCTAAAGGAGCCCAAGGTGATTCAGAGTATATAAATGAGCCCTATCATAGAAATATGCCTACATGTAGATCTCAGGGGTTGTTAACACCTCACTGGGAATATTTGTAAAGATAAATTTAAGTTTGGTTTCATTATGGTCTTCACTATGATTTTCCTAAGAAGAAGTCTATAAAATAAGATTGTCATATATATTTGAATATAATTCAAGAACTTTCAAATATATCTGCTTTTAAAATAGATACGCATTGATTATTATCTAAAAAGTTGATATTCTTTTGCATCTTTTAAAAATCTCTTTAATCTACCAACCCTAAAAGAATGTATTGTAGAGACAGAAGGCCCTAAAAATTTAAGAGATTATAAATCATAGAGTAGTGTTTGCCAGGAGCCTTTTTCTCCTGACACTGTTGACTTGAGCATATTCTATTCACGGTAAATACTGACCCAGGGTAAGAACAGGTACCGGGTAGACAGCAGTGTTTTTTATAAGACAGGAGGAGTTGTGCAAGAACTTGAAGTTTTTATAAAAAAGAGAGAGAGAGAGAAATCATATTTTAAGGCTCATCTTGTTCAAGTTAACATTCTAATATCTTTTTCTTTAACATTTTTATTTATTAAAACTCAAAATAATTCAGTTGAGTAGGAAATCCTCCATAGTCGCATGGCATCTTGCTCCATCATGGATTCAACATGGGATCCTGGTTACCAGAGTCAGCCGTGGAGAACTTCTGATTTACTTTTCTGTAAAATTATTATTTTTTTAAGGATCAAATCGGATAATATTTATAAAAGCACATTGAAACAGGAACTCATTATACAAATGAAATGTATTATTTTATAAAATTATTATTCTTCGCTCACAGAATCATGGCTTGATTATCCTGAAACTAATTGGGTTTTCTGTTTTACTGACGAAACAAAGGAAAAAAACAATTCTGTCTCTTCTTACTGATTTATAAAGAGTTCTCCCACACGTCAAACGATGTAAACCTAGCCTAGCAATTATCTTTCTTTCTTTTTCCCTTTTCCTGAAAGGCAAGACTTAGTGCAGTCATCTGCTGACAGTTTCCTGTCCTTGCTACTAATGGCAACTGCAATTTGATCAAGAGCTTTGATCCCTGAAAATAATCCTTTCCTGCAAAAAAACATCATAAAGTTTGGCTATAAAATAAATATTTTTTATTTCATCTAAATAATAAAAGGGAACATTCATATATATTCTTATATATATAAGAATAATTTCTTTGAACAGAAAAATACCTAAATGCCTCAAGTCAAATGTTTAAAAGACAGAGAGAGTAGGATAAAATATTTGGACTATAAGTGAAGGTAAAGGATTAAGTTAATTTATAAAAGAGATGATTACGTTAAAAAAATCCAAAATATAAGTGGTCAAATGACATAAACGAGCAATTTCTAGAAGTGAAAATGCAAATGATTAATAAACATAAGAAATTAAAAAAAAAAAGTGAAATATATTTTCTGCTGACAAACAGTCCACAATTAAAAAGACTGATAACATGCAATGCTAATAAAAATATGGGGAAATAAGCCTCCTTATATATTACTAGTTGAGAGTACAAATTATTGCAATCTTTTGGAAAGAATCTATGGACCACAGCAGTAATTCTAAATACTGGTGCCAGCAAGGATGGTGGCCTGTCTTTAATTACTTATTTATGAAACAAATATTTCTTGTGTGCCTTCCCTATGCCAGGAATGCAGAGTGAATAAGAGAAACAAATCTCTGCTCTTACAGAGCTCACTGTTTATTGAGAGAGAGAGACAATAGGCATAATAAATAAGTCAATTGCATAGTATATAAGGAAGTGATATATACTTTGGAAAAAACCCCAGCAGAGTAAGGAAAGTCTACATTATTGAGATGGGTATGTAGGCTGCAGTTTTAATTAGGGGATCTGTATAAGTCTGGCAGAGAACATGAAATTTGAACGAAGACTTAAAAAAAGTGAAGGAACGGCTATTAGCATGTTTACAGAGGAAGAAAGTTCCAGTCACAAGAAAGAGCCACTATAAATATAAATACATATAAATAGATAAAAAAAAAATAAAGTAGTCGAACTTGTAAAACCAGAAAGTAAAATGGTGTTGCCAGGGTTTGGGGGCTGGAAGAATAAGAGAGATGTTGTTTAAGGGTACAATCTTGCAATTTGTAGATAAATAAGTCCTGGCGATCTAATGCACGGTGCAGTAATTATAGTGAATATAAACAGCAAACTCAGCAAGTTATATAACATTATATAACTCCCACTTCAAAAAAGAAATGATCATTATGTGACTTGATAGAGTGCTACCTCATGCTATAATGACAATCATGCTGCAATATGTATTTGTAGACCAGATCAGCATGTTGTACATTTTAAACTTACACAGTTATATGCCAATTATATTTTAACAATAAAAAAGTTAATAAAAGAGTGGATGGAGATTGCAGTGTTCTCTCCAAAGTTTTATAATTTCCTT
>NW_006438088.1:8727541-8733593 GCF_000325575.1 Pteropus alecto
TATGTTTGTAACAGCTGAGAGGGTGTGTTGATCTGTCAGTTATCAGAAAGATAGTCTTACTTTTGGTCTATCATGCGTGCTCACAGAGTCCAGAGATTTGGGCAAATGATTTCTTTATTTTTTCCATAAAATCACCCATGAGTCCTTACAGATTCACCTGGAATGACAGCAGTTTGCACAGCATCAGCAAATCCCCTTCTGTGGTCTCCCTCCTCAGTCTCCTTGGTGCTTTTTCTCCTGCTTTGCCTGCCCTCAGAATCCTCCCTAGGCAGAGATTTTGCCCATTCCTGGAACAGGCTGTAGGTCCTTCATTTTGTTCAGTGAGGAATATTTATAAAGCTAGCAAACTTATCTCTTGCTAATATGACCTTCTTTCACTACATTTATGTTGTCCCATTAATTTTGCTAACAAAACGCAGTCACTTTATTCTGTCTAATCAGAGACCTCTCTCCTAACGTAGTGGGAATGTTCACATATGACCATATAGCATAGTGAATTTTTTTTCTGTACTCCTTTCACTAGGTCCTCTGAAAATTTCCCATACTTTACAAGTTTCTTAAAAATTAAAAAAAAATTTTTTTTAAGGTTTAACGTACTTTCAGGTATGGAGTTTGATGGATTTTAAAATACAGATGTATCAATTTAACTACCACCCTGAATAAGATATAGATGATTTCCATCACCCCAGAAGCTTCCCTATACCCGCTTCAAGTCTATTCTAACTTCTGGCACAATAGATTAATTTTGGATTGTTCTTGAACCTGATACAAGTGGAACCATGTTATAGATATTCTCTCTTGTCTTCTTTCTTTCACTCAACATTGCGTGAGATATAGTCTTGTTGTATTGTAGGTAGCAACAGTTTTTTCTTTTATTATTATTTTATTGTATTCTATTGTATAAATATACCAAAAATTATTTGTTCTATTATTGATAGACACTGGATGATTTCAATTTTTGGCAATCGTGTATGAAATTCCTATAGTTGTTCACGTGCATGTTCTTTCTTTTGTGAATACGCGAATTTTTTCTCTTAGTCAGTGGTAGCATACTTTTTCTGTAAAGGCCGGATAGTAAATGCTTTAGGATTTGCAGGTCATAGGGTCTTTGTCACAATTACTTAATTATGCTGCTGTAGTGTAAAAGCAGCCTTATATAATACATAAATAAATGGATGTGGCCATGTTTCAATAAAACTTTATTTACAAAGACCAGATTTGGCCTACACACCATAGTCTGTTGAACTTTGCTCTGCTCTTGGGTTTGTAACTAGGATTGGGTGTTAGTGGTGTGTTAATTATGTTTTACCATTTTTGAATGTGGTGATACCAAATTATACTCCCACCAGCAATGGAGGAGAATTCCACACATCTTTACCAACATTTCCAAAATATCTTTAAATTCCTGAACACAGTGTATTTTTTTCTCATTTGTACAGTAGTATCATTACAGCTATAATCATTCTATCTATAAACTGTTATCTAGCTTTTTGTTCTCCAAAAAGTCACCGTAGTAACTACCTATCATTAATGCCTCTAATCCTTGCAAAGGAATAGCAATGATACTTCTGTTTGTACTTTTCTGCCCTTTTAATTTGATGTGGAAGAGCACTGTATTGGCAGTTGGGAGACCTAAGCTGAGGTGCTCTATAACTTTAATATAGTCATCTCTGTGCTTCATTTTCCTAATCTGTGAAGTGGGACTGATAATTACCTTGGCTATATCTCTGAGTTTTTATAAAGACAAATAAAACAATAGATGAATAAAATTAATGATAGGAAAATTATTACAATAGACTGAGTTAAAAAACAAAAAGTCATAGAACAGTATGTCTAGCATGATTCTAATCGGAGGAGTGCGGGTGGCAGGCAATGTGTGTTTACAGGTGTAGAAAACAATGCCAGAAGAATATTTCCCAAAATGTTTAGAGTGACAATTTGAGGAAGATGACCTATAGTGATAATTTTATTTCCTTCTTGATGTTCTTTAATATTTTCCAAAATTTTCAAAATAAACATAAATTACTTCATACAATCAAGAAAAAAAGTTAATTTTTAAAAGTCATGGTATGGACTGAGAGGCTGCATCTGTTCCCCCTTGGGTGGTCACCTTACTTCTATGTTTCTTAATCCTTGGCTAAATAAACCAGAAACTCAACAATGACAGAGATATACAGCGCATTAAAAAGTAAGGAATGATAATAATTGAAAATTAATAAGCAGTGGGGTGCTTCTGTCTTCAGTTATATAAAATGTGTTTTTAATTCCTTATCACTTGTGGGCTTTTGAGATATCGTGTCAGGCCTTAGCAGTGAAAATAGATGAAGAAAAACTGTTTCAACACTGCTTGGAAGGTATGGAGAAAAGCTGTAAATCCTTCTCAAATTGTAAACCTAAAACTGCTCTAAAAAAAAAATAAAGTTTTAAAAAAAATTGCCTGGAGGTACGTAATGGAAGCAGTTTGCTTTGCTGGGCATCCTGTCCTCATCCACTGTCACTCGGAGGCCAGGCCATACTGTGGAGGAAGGCATCAGGAGCTTAGCTGCAGGCGGCAGGGGCCTGTCTTGAAACCAGTTTCTGCAGTGTTGCTCCAACATCAAGAATGCAGAAATGTCCGGGGCAGGCTAATTGACACCCCAAATATAGCCCAGCTCAAAGTGAACATGGAAATAAACTTTGAGGGAGAGAGTAAGGATGTGGACAAGCTTGGCTTTTTTTAAAAAAAATAAAATGATATCTCTTCTACGTTTCTCCTTCAGGCCATGTTAAAGGTTAGAGACACGTATCAAGTATATTTTCCAAAATATAAGCCTTTAAAAAAACATTTAAAGTAGATACAAGCCGTTTCATGGAGAAGTGTTGGCAAAAATCCAGAGACTAGTACAGAACTGAAATGAGGGTTGAAAGAAACCCTTCAAAGGGAACAACCGTTTTGAGCGGGAACCGCAGCAGCGTGCGGGATTCGGCTTCCGCGGGAGGGAGCCCGTGGGCACCAGGTGTCATGTTTAACTGATAGCGCTTGTTAGTGACCCCGTGGGTGACAGGAAGGAAGAGGAGTGACCGTGGCATTCACCGAAGGATGAGCTCGTCCTATCGCCTGCACAAAAGCTGAATTCTTAGATGGCTCGACCACTGGGTTGTGTGGTGAAATGGGGATTTCCACTTTCAAAAATAGTATGACTTCAGTTAGGTTTAAGATTGCCTTTTTGGGAAGTTTGTTATATTTAGAAACTTTTTTTTCTTTCTTCCCCTCCCCCCGACCCATGGCTTTTAAAGTCCATCTACAACATGGCCCCTCAACATTTATATGCCTAATTTACCCCCGCCAGTTCCATTTGAAATCAAGATATTTTCTTAAAATGTGTGAAACAACCATTGCCTTGACAAAACTGAATTTTTATCAAAATGCTGAAAGTGGTAACATAATAAGGGACTTTTTTTTCTTCTTTAGGCTTCTCTGTACTTTTAAAATTTTCTATATTGTGGTTTTCACCAAGGAGATGTCCCAGATCTGGATGGCGGTTTCTCAGGGGACCTCACACTTGTGAAGCTGTGCTCCAGTTACACTCTTCTGGGAGCTGTGAAGGCTCAGTCTAGAGCCAGCAAGCCACAGGATACACTGTGTAACCCAGAATATCAGTTACACATAATGCAAAAATAGTACCAAGAAAAAATAAATTCGATTATGAGCATTTTTTTTCTTAAAAAGTAAAAATAAACTTGTTATTAAAAAGCAAAAAAAAAATTTTTTTTTTTTTAAAATGCAGTAGCTCCATAAGGAAAGGTGGGTTTTCAAAGATGCGTTTTGCATGGTGGCTCAGTTGACAGCTCATGCAAAGTTCAGTAGGAATTATACGGTGTGTTCTGGTTAGCCCACAAAGCGAGGGGCAGAGATATCATGTATTACTGTGGCTTTAATTTGGGATATGGGAGGCACATGATTAGCCAAAACCAGTTTCCATCTTATTTCCTATCCTTCCTAAAAATGCCTGTCTGCAAACTGTAATGTGCTGTGCCCTCAGCAGCCTAGTGTGGACAGAGGAGGGAAGCTCTTTCTCACTGTACCCTAAAGGATTCATAGAAGCTGATTCTTTGCCACCATTTAAAAAGTGAAAGGAAGGTAAAGAAGTTCCATTCACCTGCTGTCCCCTCCCTTGGAGCAGTGACACCAAATTCACAGGTTGGTGGTTACGGTGTTCCATCAAATAGTTAAATATATCTCCTTACTTGAGAGCACCATCAACTTGAAATGACCCGCTGTTTCTATTTCAGTGCGATCCCTCCCCCACCACCCCTAGGTTTCTACAGAATGTTTTGTAACAAGTCTTCTGGTTCTTTTTCTTCTCACTTATTAATCATTTGCAGAATAAGCAGGAATATTTCCAGAGGACAGCCTTTTTGGATAAAAGTCAGACTACCCTCCCTGTGGATGGAATTCAGGAACCATCAGTAGCAATGTAGCGACTGAGCCTGCCAACCTCTCATGAGAGTTGGGCCATACATTTCTTAGGCCCTACATTTCTCTCACCTCATGGAAATTTCCTTTTATCTAGTTTATTCTTTTCAAGTCGCACGTCAAGAGGTTGACCAGTTAGTCTCTTAATGAGCTTCTGGAAGTGAGTGAAAGGGAATTTAGGACTATTTTAATGAAGCCTTGAAAGTTCCCTGCTTTTTTTTTATGCTAATGGCCGTCATAGCAGCTCACATGGTGGAGGGGAACTGGCAGGTCAAGGTAAAGAGAGGTTTTGGATGTTGGGGGGGCTTCCCCATGCAGAGTTGGTCCTTGTCTAGAGATGGTGATTGGCACCCAGAACTGTACAAGAAAGAAAAAAAATATATATAAAGTTCCGAGGTGACTTTTCTCTCTGAAGCTGGGACCCTACCCCACCCTTCACCTTCTCGCTAGCCCAACAACTTTATTCTGAGCCAAGACATACTTCATTGGTACTTGTGGCGATTGTGAGGATTATCTGACATAATCAATGTGACGATCTTGGCTCAGTGCCCGGCATGTGGCTGAGAAATGAGGGCTGCTGCTATGAAGCACTCGAGGATAGAATCACAGGTGAAGGAAGGAGAGGAGAGCACTGGAGACTTTTGAGGACCCTGTGGCTTAGGAAAATCCCCATTGGAAGTAGGTGCCTAGACTGCGAAGCCATCAGTATAATAAATAAGTATAAATAAATCCCTAAGGTCAGCGCCCTCTATTCAATAATATTCATCCTAGCTTAATTTAAAATTTTTATAATTTACTTATTGTGGGTCTTTTGCATGTATAGTTTTTAAAATATTGCATTAAAATAACTATTTTGACTATGTTTTGGGCCATCCCTTTAAACTTCATAGTCAGAATGAGTGCTTCGCGTGTCTTACCGTGGTCCCAGCCCTGCCCAAAGCAAGGCTGAAGACTTGTTTAGTCCTAAAAGCCAACTCTATAACAAAGTATAGTAATTTGGTATAGGAGGTTGGAGGGGAGTGGGATATACCACCCTCAAATAAGCCACTTTGACGTAAGAATTCTTTTGAACTAAAGGCATTTGAACTCTTGAAATCCTTTATCTGCCTAAAAACAGAGCCTCCCAAAAGAAATCAATTTTCACAAATCCCCTTCCGGGCAACTCTATTCTTCTATTCTGAGTTGGTACCACATCCAGACATCTCACAAATTATCATATCTCCCATCTATTCTCCTAAGAGCCCATTTATCTTTTGAAAAAGTCATTTGCTTTCTACCCTTTCCCCTCCTTTTCCCCTTCTAAGTTACACAGATCTCATGTTCTAATCACTCCTTTTGTCACTCATCACTGAGCGCTCCCACATGGAGGTGTGATGCACGTATTAATAAACTTCTGCTTGTTTTTCTCTTGTTAATCTACCTTTTGTTGGTCTAATTTATAAAATCCCAGCTGGAGAACTTAAGGTGGGTAGAAGGAAAATGTTTTTTTTCCCTCTCCATCGAGGCTCAGACCCATCTGAATGATTACAATAGCAAGAAGAGGAGGAACTATCCCTTTTTTCTACTGACTGTGGAAGAAAGTCAGAATGGTGACTT
>NW_006438088.1:8733697-8752661 GCF_000325575.1 Pteropus alecto
ATATATATACGTTCTGGGTGCCAATCATCACTGTGTATTCCCTATCCTGGCATCCACTTTCCATAAAGACAGAGCTAGGCCCCTTAGAACAGAGAAAGGAAAAGAAGAACATGAGGAACATAAGACTTTATTTGGAATGTCAGGCACGAGACTCCGAAAGAGCCTTCAAACTTGGGGAAATAGAGGGGACTGTTTTAGGGGCTCGAGCAGGAGGAGGTAAGTGTGAGCCAGCTAGCCGCATAGATGGTTCTCTGAAGAAGAAGGGATTGTTTTAGTGGATTAGCAGCTGTTGGGCAATTTGTATTTTACCAGGAGGGAGGGAGAGGAACAGTTTGGAACTACAAACTGTGCAAAAATGGATGTGGAGGAAGAGCTGAGGACGAGGACAGGCGGAAGCCACTGTGGACGATGCCTTGCCCTTCGAGGTTCTCCACAGATCTGACTTGGGCATCATCTTAGAGTTGGAGGGGCTCAGATAGCAGAGGGAATGGATAGCTTATAGTATCTTGGAAAGTTTAAGTTTCCCTTGGGCTCTTATCTGTTCTCTAGAGAGACAATAGCACCATTCACAGCAACATGAGCAACAAACCATTCACCAGTGGTTACTTCCAGGCCCTGTGCTAGATCGGGAGGGGGGGCGGGGTTTCACAAGAACCATAACCATGGAGCTCCTGTGGTAAATTCCTGGGCACCTAAGTGACTGATACAAGATGAGCAGTGCTTTGAGAACGATATCACTTCATACCACACATAAAGAGTTTCACTGTAAAGAGGTTTTACAGGTATTGCCTAGTTTTTGTTTTCACTACTACACCATCAGTAAGGCAACAACTTTTAGCCATTCCCTTCATGCATGAAAGACTCACCTATAGATGGTTAAATGGCTCACTCGATATCATTCAACTGGTTAATGAGAAGATAGGAGACTGAATTTCCTAATTCTCGTTCTTCAGTTATTTCTAGAAAACCACGTAGTGGAAGAAGTTGCAGCTAAGGACACTTCTGACCACATAAGAGCTTTCCTTCTTCTAAACTTTATTGTGGTACTTTTGTTGCAAAGGTTGTTGGCTGACTGGCCTCCAACCCAAGGCCAGTATCTTGAGCCCACCAGCCTGTCCTCAGGGGCCAGAGCTCACCAAAGCTTTTTTTTGTTTATTTATTTTTTAATCACCCCTTCTCTTTTATCCTTATCTCAGGAAAATAAAACATCTAAGTTATGATGACTGGCCATAAAGTACTTCTAGCTGGCCTCTGTGGTCTAATCCTGATTCTTTCTCTATTGGAGAGGAAACACTGTGGCGGAAAATCCCCAATGCGTCCCAGACAGTATACGCATTTATTCGTTAAATGATGAAATATTGTTTCCATGCCAGGGAAGTCATTATCATCATCATCATCATCATCAATGGGTGCTGGAATTACAAGAAACATACAGACTCTCTGCCTTCAGGGAACTTCATGTGAAGGGAGGAGACAGAGTGAGGTCGACTACAATCAGACAATCTCTACACTCTGTGATTGCCCAGGGAGAAAACAGGCTCAAGGTGCAGAGAGGAAAAGATGCCTCAGTTTCCCTGGGGATGGGAGGAAAAAAAAAATTCCTGAATACAGACCCCTCATGAAATTGAGGCCACATGTGTATGTGTGTGTTGGGACCATTCTGAAGGGGGTTCATTATATGTAAATGTATCCTACTTAACATTTTAGGAGTATGCTTGGGGCTACCGGGTCACCTATAGTTCTGTGACCAAGATGGACCAGAGAATTAAGTAATGGAATAAAAAATTCAATGACTGTATTTATGTCCCTTGGGCAGTGCTTTACTCTGCTTTAGGACCATGATACTATCCAAATGCAATTTATTGAGTGCCTATGCATTAGATATTCTGGGCATGAGAGTAATTTAGTAAACAAAAGAGGAAAATGAGGCTTATAGTCTATTGATGTATATTGAACATGCTTCTCAAATGACATTTGTTTCCCTTGGACAGTGGTTCCTACTCTTTGTGTTAGAAACACTAGGGAATCTTTTAAAAGTTTCCAAAGCTTGGCCCAACCTAGACCATATTTAAGTGATTTTCAAGTGCAAAAAAAAGGTGAAAACTACTGCCCCGAAAATTCTGATGTACTTCCCTAGAGAGGCAGGTCATCCTTTCCCCTACTTCCCACCAACCTTTTGAAGGTCATTTATACAATTTACAGATGAGGAAACCCCAACTCGAAGGCTCAGAACGACACGTCCAAGGTAAAGGGCGCATTTAGAGAGTCACAGGGCCAGAACTTGAATCCGAGTCTTCTGATTTTAAGTCTAGCGTGGTTTTTACTATGTTGAAAAAGTTGAGAAAACAGTGAATGCTGTTACTGCTTACAGCTAAGAGCCTAAGAGGCTCCCCAGGGCATGAGAAGTTTATCTGCAAGCCTCCTGGTCACTTCTCACTCACCGAAGACGTTAGCATCTGGACCAGTCTTTGTCCTGAGAAACGGAAATACTCAGAGGCCCATTCAATGTAGAGCCCATTTGACAGGCTCTATTCTATGACCTCTTCATTACCAATACATTTCTCCTACAGGTCACCTCAGTCATCTACTCCCATTGCCGCTATCTGAATGCCACCTCTACTCCTAGTTCAAACAAAAATAGAGAAAATTGCATCCTTTCAGTAGGTAGGTTACATTCCCTCACCCAACAGATCTCAGTCTCATCAGCTGTGGGCAGATCACCAATCCACACACTTACTCTCTTTTCTTTTAGTGCTTCCCTCTTTCATTTCCTTTATTCCTGCCTTAGAACCCTTGGGCCATCACTTTCATCATTTTGAGGTAAATATTTGTAACTCCCATGCCTACTTCTCCAAACACTCCCTTTGAGCATCAGCCTTCACACCTGTTGTTATCAATGTCTGGTATCCTCTTCCCCAACCACTTTGTCTTAGTCCTAATAATCCTTTAGGTCTCAGCTTAATTACTTAGATAGGATTTCCCTGACCCTCAGTCTAACAGAGATACCCTGCTGGTACACCATTCTCTCCCAATCCTTATCCTAAGTTGTATTTCTACATGTATCTGTGTAACGCTTTGTTTCATGTCTGTTTCCCCAAAAGGCGAGGGCACGGGGCTCTGTGTTGTATTCCCAGCTATGGGTACATCATCTGGAACATAACAGATACTTTATAAGTAAGTACATGAATAAATGAATGAATTGATCAATATCCTTAAGGTCATGTAGGGTTATTTAGTGACAGAATTACAACTTACACATCTGATTACAGTTTGATCTTTGAGATGACTTTTCACTACAATTAAATTTTGCAGTTAAACTCTCAAGGTGCCCATTTGCACAGCCCTTTTGCACAGGATTCTACCAGAGGCAAAGTTTGCCCAGCAGAGAATCCTAAAGCCCATTGTTGAAGATCATATCCTCAACAGGACAGCTCAAGAAGTTGTCCACTCATCATGGGGTTGTGAACCCTGAAGGCCATAGTGCATCATGGGGAAAGGCTAAGAGTAGCATGTTTAAGCAATTATGCTGGCTGGTTCTACTGCCAGCCCTGAGAGATGGAACCTCCAGTTCTTTCCTAGACCAAGCCAAAAGGATCTTACCGAACATGCAATTTCTTTAATTCAATGTTAATGAATCTTCTTAAAAATTTAAAATTATCTTTACATAAAATATTTATTTATATAGAAGGATCTTTTAAATTCTGAACGTACTCAGTTTCTCCCTAAAAAGGTCATCTTCTGGCAGGGCTTCTCCAGGTTTTATGTATATAAGCTATTAGGAGAACATTTTTTGTCTCCACAAGACATTATTTTAGACCCCTCAGCAATCTAAAACTTTTATTGCTTCTTTTAATATTAATTTAGACTCTAACTGAGAAGACTAAACTAGGGACTTAGAGAATGGAATAATTATATACCGCCTTAATTGGTTAAAATAGTAAGCACAAACAGGTTGGCGATGATAATAGTTTTATAGCGAATAAGATAGTTTGAGGCAAATAGCCATCCAAGGTGAACTAAGGAAGAAAGGCTTCCTTTGTTTTCTGCCCTATGTCTTCACCAGAGACAAGGCATGACATGTGCTTCTGTTACTCATCGGGAGTCCAAATGGAACAAATGGTTGGGCGACCTTCTGTAACTACTGTTTTAACATAACCTACGTAACCTTGGCTTCCAACCTCAAACTAATGTTGATGTTTGAACTTTACCCCAAGAGGTCCGATTAAGAAGAGCTGGAGCAAAAATTGGGTGTCTGTACTATTAAAAAATTCCACAGGTGTTCTGATGCTTGGGCCAGATTTGGCTGCTTGCCACCTTCATAAAATTTCTGAAGAGGCACCTTTGGTGACGTAGGTGACCTAAAGTATGTATTTCTTTAGTGTGGGACCCATCCAGGCTCTGAATTTTAGAGACTCCAGTATTTCACACATACGCAAAATAAGTTTATTGAAGAACACATGGGTGGCTCTGTGGCTTAGAATCTGTCACCTCGTGTTGGCCTAGTATACAACTCATAGCCTTCAACGCTTTTAACAATCAATGCCATTCAAGCCCCACAGAAGCTGTGTAGTGTTAGAGGTGAGCCTGGCGGCCTGCACAGGAATCCATCTTTTCTGAGCAAGGAGCCAAGTAAGCCCCCCTCTCACATGTGTGCCTAGTTACCCTCTGCCTACCCTCTCTTTCCCCTTCCCCAAACTAGCTGGAATATCTTTTGGCTATGCTAAAGCATTTTGGTGGAAAAGAATGATTCATCTGAAGTTCATTCTTGGAAGTCCTGTTTTCCTTTGATAACAAACCCAGAGAAGCCAAGAGGGGAAGCACTAACCCTGTCTCGGCTGTTAGTCTTTATTGAACCATGAATTCCCCTGGACTGGAGCCTATTGCTGAACTCCCTCATTCTTTACATAAGTAAACAAATAAATAAAATCTTTTGGCTGGTACCTAATAAAAACTCATACAGGCAAATCAAGTTTAGCACATCTCCTGGAAACTCCCAACTTTCAAACTTCAATAAGATAGTCATAGGGTATCCGACCCAATTAAGGTACATACATGAAATCCCCTGTAGCCTAACAAATAACAAACAACAGGGTCTTTTGCTTTTCTCCAGACCCTTTGATTGAGGTTTAGTGGCTAAGACTGAGATTAGTGAAGAAAAATATTACTAATCTGAAAACTTTTTTCTTGGGAGGAAAACTCCATGATGTATCAAAATGTCCTAACAATTATTTAAACAAAACAAAACAAAAAACTAGACTGAAAGTGATCTGTTGTCAACGGGATTTGCCACTCTTGGCTTCCGTGCTTATTTCAAAAAGAAAGAGGGGAGGAAAATGTGGGTGTCATATCCCTGCTCTGGCCATATGGTGTTATTTTTATTTGGATTAATTTGGACAGCAACTTCCAAAAGCAGAGACTGATTAGCTTCCCAGCTTTCAAATAATGCCAAAGCAGCATCCGTCCCCAGCTTATTTTGATCCCAAGGCCAAAATCATGAAATGAAAAATTCCCAGCAGATGTAATTTATTTTTAGTGGACTACATTTTACATTTAGAGTTGGGAAAACTTATGTCTAATGTGACAGAGGTACAGACTATAAGATCTTTAGAACCTTTTTTGCTTTTCTTCAAAAGCACTTACTACAATGCTTCTCAACTGGGAGCAATTTTTCTCCCCACCCCCGACCTCCCCCCACCCAAAAACCCTGCCCCGCCGCGCCCTGGAAGCATTTGACAATGTTACGTGACATTTTTGTTTATCACAGAATGAGGATTGATAGGGATGTGGGTATGGCTGGAGAGCAGGTTCTTTCTAGTTGGGAGAAATCAGGGGCTGCTAAAATCTTACAAGACTCAGGACAGCTCTCCATAATAAAAAATTATCTAGTCCAAAAGGCCAGAAGTACTGATGTTGAGAAACTCTAACATAATGGGTCTCCTTAGCTAGCTATGGGAGTTATTGTGTCATGGACATACCCACAAAAAAGACAATAAATAATAGTAGCTGTTATCTATTGAATGTTCTCTGTGTTCTGAACACTTCATGCACATTAATTTTTTAATTAGTAGATTATTAATCTATTAATAGTCTATAATTTTTTTAAGAGCAGTTTTAGGTTTACAGAAAAACTGAGCAGAAACTGCAGAGTTCTCATATGCGCCCTCACCCATCTTCTAGTTTCCTCTTTTATTAATATTTTGCATTAATGTGGTATATTTGTTACAACTGATGAGCCAATATTGATATATTTTTATTAACGTAAGTCCACAGTTTTCATAGTTTACAACTCTTTGTGTTGTACATCGTATGGGTTTTGACAAGTGTGTAATGACATGTATCCACCATTATGGAATCATACAGAAAGAATAATTTCACTGCCCTAAAAGTCCTCTGTGTTCCCCTATTCATGTCTCTCCCCTACTCCAAAGCTCTGGTAACCACTGATCTTTTTACTGTCTCCACAGTTGAATGTCATATAGTTGGAATCCTACTACATGTAGCTTTTTCAGATTGGCTTTTGCACTTAGCAATATGCAGTCAAGTTTCTTCCATGTCTTTCCATGGCTTGATAGCATTTATTTTTAGCACTGAATAATACTCCATTGCCTGGATGTACCACAGCTTGTTCGTCCATTCACCTACTGAAGGACATATTGGTTCCTTCCAAGTTTTGGCAATTATAAATAAAGCTGCTACAAACATCTATGTACGTGTTTTTGTGTGGAGATACATTTTTAACTCATTTGGGTAAATACCAAGGCACATGCATGATTGCTAAATTATTTGGTTAAGAGAATGTTTAGTTTTGTAAGAAACTGCCAAACTATCTTCCAGGATAACTGCATCATTTTGCATTCCCACCAGCAATGAATTAGAGTGCTCGTTGCTCCATTTCTTGCCAGTATTTGGTGTTGTCAGTGTTTTGGGTTTTAGCCCTCTAATAGATATATAGTGCTATCTCGTTGTTTTAATTTATAATTTCCTGACAACATGTAATGTCGAGCATCTTATTATATGCTTATTTGCCATCCGAATATTTTCTTTGGTAAGGTATCTGTTTAGATGTTTTGCCCATTTTTAAATCGAATGGTTTGTTTTCTAATTGTTGAGTTTTAAGTGTTCTTTGTTATTTTGGATACCAGTCTTTTTAATGGATATGTGTTTTACAAATATCTTGTCCCAGTCTGTGGATTTTTTAAAAATTTTCTTAACAGAATCTTTCACAGGGCAGCAGTTTTTAATTTTAATGAAATCCAACTTAGCAATGTTTTCTTTCATGCATCATGCTGTTGGTATTGTATCTAAAAAGTCATTGCTAAGCCCAAGGTCACTTAAATTTTCTACTATGTTATCATCCAGGAATTTTATAGTTTTGTGTTTTAAATTTAGATCTACAATCCAATTTGAGTTAATTTTTGTGAAAAGTGTGAGATCTGTGTTTAGATTCAATTTAAGAGGATTGCTCATATACCAGATTCTTCATGAACCACTTTTCAAGATTGGTAATTTCCCCATTCTAAATTTAAGGAAATGGAAGCTCACAAGGGTTAAATATCACACTCAACTTCATTATGTACTGACAGAGGAGAGATCTGAATTTAGGTGTATCTTGGGTCTGACTCTCAAAACTATCTTTCCACATTGTTCTCCTTTTTCAAATTGAAGCGAATGTGCTTTTATCTTCTACTCCAAAATCCATGCCCATTTTGGAATAGAATTTATTTTGAAATTAAATAGGTATCTAAAGGAGAATAAAATATTGAGAGCCACAATGGTATAACAGAAATACAGGGCTTGACTTTTGCAAGTAGGCTACTAAATCTGCAATTAAGGTAATGAAAAGAACACTGTAAAGACCAATGCTGACCCTAGAAAAAGTTGTGAATGGGGCAGTGTTTTAATAATAAGCATACTTTAAATTATGTCACATAAAATTTCCTGGAGATGTGGAATTTTCATCAAAGACATCATTAAAGACCCTGACTCTCTCTCTAGCTTTGAGTTCCATAATTTTTAGTGGGCTGCTCTTTGTCCTCATGCTTGTTGGCTCATAATGGAAATATGGCCAGGCCAGTCACCACATCTATACTCTAGGAAGAAAGAAGGGAGAGAGTATGGCACTTGCCACATCTATTCCTTTAGTTAGAAAAGGTAAGGGGCCCTCACACAGACTTTCCTTTACATCTAATTGGCTAGGGCTATGTTACTTGGCTACTCTTACATGTTCCAGCCTGTATAATGGAGGAATGGCAATGGAGAAGGGGGCTGAAAGGGTGTTGAATGTATCCATTCAAAAGTTTTTGTCCTAGAAATATCGCTTATAAAATATTATCTTGTCTCTTGCCCCATCTCTTACTGTATGTGAAATCTCCAGCTTAGTGACTTCTTAATCTCCCATCTCCAATTCTGGCTCCTCTGATTATTATTATTTTTCTCAGGACTATATATATTATACTTAGGAGACCACTGGAGAAGCTAGATTGGTGAAATGGGCACTAATACTTTGGAGAAAGAGGCCTTGACAATTGGCTTTCTCAAATCCTAGTACATTCATTTAATATTCACTCAGTCCAACAAATTCATAAGCACTGCATTGGTGATAGGGAACACATCAAGAACAAAAAAGGGAAAAGCATACTAAGGGAAAACGGACCCAATTATTTCATTAAATCTCAAATAAAGCTTTCAATTTTTCTGCGGTCATCCTCCATACCCAGTAGAGTACACACTCGAGAAATGCATTCACAGTCATCTGATCTGATATACACACATATCTTTTTATATTCTAATAGGCACTTAGTAGTACTCAGTGATTAAGACATGTATATCATCATATGGGTTCATTAAGAATATGAGTGACTTTACACTGAACTGAGTGCCTTTACAGGTCAGGATTGGTCTTTGCCAGGGTCAGGTTAAATCCATCACAAGGCCATCTCTTGCAAGTACCAATTGAATAATGAGCACATTAGTAGGGGAACAATAGGTTCAAGTAGAAGGATTTTTTAAAAATTACAGAACACAGCACAGACCTTTTCTCAAGAATCCTATTTTCTAACTGGACAGATTGCTCAGTCACAGTATCAACAAGTTGAAAGGGAACACTGGGAATGTAAATGCTAAGCAGATACACTGAGGGAATCATAAACTTGGGTTGGATTAAATAAATCTTTAGCAAGAAGCACATTTTCAATTATACTGATAAACACCAGACTGCTTTTGGATATAGTTCAATTTAATTCAAAGAGTTTGATTAAGAGAGTTAAAAATGATAGAGGATAGGGTAGGCTGACAAAAAAGGAAGCAATTGTGCTTGCTGGACAAGTTTGTTAGGACACCCTCAGGGCCTGCCCATAAAGAATCTCTAAAAAGGAAATGAATTAAAATGAAAAGAATGGCCACCAAAGAAGAAGAGCTTAAGGGGCAGGAGAGAATCAATTTGGCTCCAGGATTCTGTTGTTTCCCTAACATATTCCCTGCCTCTCCTCCTGCCAATGGACCTGTTTTGTAGCATAAAGGTGTTTCCCCAGAACAAATGAGCTGTGAAGATGCCAAAAAGGAGTACGGCTTTAGCCATCAATCCTCACTTTCATTCATTCCCTAATTCTGCTTATTTTTCTGTTTGATTTAATGAGAGGGGAGTTTTTGATGGAGAACAGCCTGGTGAGAGACTGTGGCTGACTGAAGCTATAGAGGGATTTATTGTATAGATTGGCACCTGGCCTGGGAATATCAGCTACAATCAGCTGAAAGTCATATGACCAGATGGGGCATTTCAGATTCTTTCCCTTCATTTCCACGCAATCAGCATTTGTCCAGTGTCTATGTAGAGGTCTCATTCTAATCTGGAGGTTACGCCTTTTGAAGGCTTCAGCCTTTGGGAGATCATAGAATACTTCTCATGGGCATTGAGAGGCCATAAAGGGCACTCTTACAGAATAGAAATAACAGCTTTTGTTTATTTATAGGAAAGTAAAATAGGAATAGGAAATTCCTTGTTGCTGAAAAGAAAGATTACAGGGTGCAGGCAGATTTTGAAGAAGTTAGAGAATTTGTGGATCTGTCGCTTAACTAATGAAAGCAATAAATAATCCTCTAATGACTTCTTCATACCTGCTGCAAGGATAGTTACAGCCACATTATACTTGAAGCCAGGAGGTTTAAAGTTCATAGATGCCAAGGAAGAGGCAAGAGACCTAAAAAACCTATTAGGTAAGTAATACCCCAAGGGAAAAAAAGTATGGGTATTATAAAAATTAATGTTTAAAAAAATACATATAGGCATGCAGGCTTTATCGTAGTCTGTGGAAATTCCATAGGCTCATGTTTTTGTAAAAAGAACATACTTTGGAAGTTGGACTTGAAGGCATGAAGGAGGAGAGGAACATAGAAAGGGCTCCCAGACAAAATAGGGATGAGGGTGTGGAAGTCCCTTTGGTTTGGCTTCCCCAAACTGTACTCAACCCCCTTCTCTTGTTCCTCTTCCCAGATGGATGCAGAACAGCCACATTCTTTCTTTCCCACACTCTCTTGAAACTGAGAGTGGCCATTCGACCCATTTCTGGTGAAGAAGGCATTAAGTAGATTTGCAGAGGGACTTTTGGGAAAGATATTTTGCTTTCTGATTAAAAGGACAAAAACTTTCCCTTGCCCTAATTCCTACTTGAGATGCTGAACTGAGGTCAAAATTTTATAACCACGAAACAAAATCGGAAGGATAGAGGCAATACCTCGAGTTTGGCTAAGCAGAAAGACACATGGTTTGGGAGTGTAATAGTTACTGAGCCACCTTATGGATTCCGGAATTGCCTACTTCAGACTTCTTGAAAAACAATCCCACTGAAAACGTGTTTTTCTGTATATGCCATTACAGGCATTTTAATTTATGAAGAAGAATTAAGGAAGATGTCAGATAGTAGAAGCAAGATTTTTCTCACCTAGACCCTGCCTTTAAACACACACCTTCTCTTTTACCATTTGAATTAAGATAGATAGAAGTTATACAAAAAAAAAAAAAAAAACACATAAATACATGTTAATGTATAAAAAGAGTTCAATAACTAGTGTTTATTTCTGATTTGTGAATGTATAGACTTTATTAAAAAAGAGTTAAGTAAAATCGAATGGTGGGATAAACAGATCACTGAGGAAGCTTACAGCCTCTCTGTCTACAGTATCTTAAGTAATTATAGTCCTGTTTGAGAGCTGGGCATTGAATTACTTTGTCTTTGAGACCCACTTGTACTCTAAGAGTAAGAGCATATGAGCAAATGGGAAAGCTGTATTTTTTGTTTCCTACATTTTGGTTTAGCTTTCTGTCTGAGTTGAGCCTTGGGCATTGTTCCATGTGCTTGCTCTTCCTTGCCTATCAGTCTTCCTCTGCTTTAACTTCCATCTTCCCCATCAATGTTTCACTCGACATGTGTTTAATGAACATTCTAGCTTGCCTTTCACAGGATGTCTCCTCTCTGCTAATGATCTGCTGTTCCTCCGTGTGTGCTTACTTTCCTGCTCTCCTGTATGGTTTTATTCACTCTTTCTCTCCTTACCCTCATTTGTGCCCTTCACATTTTATTATGTTCTCTCTCTTTCTCTTTTTCTTCCCCTTTATCTCTATTCTTCTCTCCTTTCCTTGAAAGGAAATGAAGAATAATAAACTATAAAATTATGCTTTTCGAAGATACTCATGATTTATTAAGCAAATTACTGAACTGAAACGAATGTACCAAACATGATGATGAACTGATGAAATTCTTACACTATCTAATTTTCATAAAGCAGCATAATTTAACTTTTTCCTTTAAAATCTTGTTTTATTATAAAAAGAGACTTTCACTCTGGCTTCTTGAGTATCCTCCTGCTCAGTTTCTTTCCCTTTTCTACCTTCATTTTACTTTGAAGAAGTCATTTTGATGATCTAGAATGGTGGTGGATAGATAGAACTGAATGGGCTGACAACTGAGAAAAATTAAACCTGAATCTCAAGAGAGGACTCAGACATAGACGTATTAAAACAAAACAAAACAAAACACAAAAACCTCTAAGTGATTTTAATGTGTAACCAGAGGTGAGTACCTAGTACAATATTCTAGAACAGGCATTGTCGATATAGTACTACCTATTAAAATTGTGTAAGTCAAGGTTGGACTGGAAATATAAGGAAACCCCCCATTGCTTTGAGGATGGTAAAATAAAGGAGAAAAAAAACTCTCCTCATGAGGGTATCAGGACTTCCCAAAAGGGTAAGAGGAGGCTGAGATGACACTGTGTAGGCGCTGCCCACGTTCAGGGGTATGCCCGAAGTTAAAATTGTTTCCAAAAACCCCTGTGTAACCACAGACAGTGCTGAGCTTGTCATACTTATATTTAGAAACAAAGCAATAACTACATGAAGGGATTCCATCAGACATGATAAAAATAAAATAAAAAGCTCTCTCTAGCTCGGAAAGAAAAATTAAATTTTATACTCTAGTCATCTTGTTGAAAAATGCCTGGAGAAAACACAGTGTTTTTTTGTTTTTGTTTTTGTTTTTGTTTTTTAAAAACTCAGTGGGAGCAAACATAACAGGTTTTAGGGTGGGTAATTTTGCAAAAAGTTTTCCCAGGTAGTTTTACTGAAACTTTTAGGAAGTTTTTTTGTTCCATTTAATGATTCAAGTTTAGAGTGCTGGGGCGTATGTGTGTGTGTGTGTGTGTGTGTGTGAGAGAGAGACAGAGAGAGGAGAGAGAGAGAGAGACAAAGAGACAGAGACAGAGAGACAGAGACAGAGAAACAGAGACAGAGAGATTGAAAGAGATAAAGATTACAAAATGGATCAGACACATGGTTGGTGAAAGTTTATGTTAGGACAAAATCTCTGGCAGGCAACTTGGCAGTATTAATTTTTAAAAAACTTAGAATTTTGCATTCTACTTCCAGAAATTTTTCCTGAGGAAATGATCATGAAATGACGGACTGTTATAACTATTTATATTAGCAAAAAATTGAACACAGTCTGCATGTAACAAAATAAAATAAGTAAATATAATACACATACATATATAATTCCCATATAATGGGATGTACTACTATGTATTCATCAGAAATAATGTTACGGAAGAATTTTCTGCAATGTGATAAAATGGTTGTATGAATTATTAAAAACAGCAGGTTACATAATTGCATATATGATATTACTTTGCTTGTGTTAAAATATGTATTTATTGCTATAAAAAAGACTGAACGAGTATAACATCAAAAAGTTTACAGTAGGTATTCTCAGAAAGCAAAATTCTTGAAAATAGGGAATAAATAGTTGCATTTGGATACATAGTGAGTTATTAAAAATATATTGTTGAATTTTATTAAATTGTGTGATAGAATTACAGGTGATTTTTATTTTCCTGTTATGCCTATTTTCTAAATTTTTTGCAACTAATAGATACTACCTAAAAATGAGAAAACATACCAAAATTTATACTATGGAAAATTTGTCTATCTAAACAAATACTAAAATAAATAAAAATTAGTTTAATTTTTGTTTAAGTGGTAAAATAACAGAATAATGAATACATTTTTAGTCTTTAATATATCTTTATATACATGTACATGCACATACACACATACCCCTTGAAATTCACACTTCTGATGATATAATTGTGTTCATAGAGGACTCAGAAGAATCTACAGATAATTCGTTAAAACACAAAATCTATATAGGAAAGTCAATTATATTTTTATATAATAGCACACAAGTTAGAAAAAGTAATCGAATTTTTAAAAAAAGACAGTAGTCACAAAAGCAGTTAAAAAAACTTAAGATACACAGAAACACCTTTTCCAGAAGAGGAACAAGGATGCTATGGAGAATATTGTAACACTTTAATTATTAAACCCAAGTGGTCTGACTTTAGACTATGACTTTAGACTTTCCTGAATTCATGGAAGAAAAAAATCAAATTCCTCACTATTTTCTACCATAACTCAAAATCAATTTCTGAGATCATAAATACTTATATATGAAAAACAAAGCTTAAAAATGTTTAGATGAAAATAAAGGATAACATTTTAATGATCTCTGGAAAGAAAAATATTTCTAAACTATGATTTTTGCCTATACGGGGGAAAAAAATTGAGAACATTAGAATTAAGACTTTCAGTTTGTGAAAACCCGGCCAAAAATTTGGAGAAGATCTTTGCAACATACATGTCTAATGAAAAAAAAAAAATAATGAGAGTATTTAAAGGCAGCCTACAAATTAATAAAAATATGGCAAACAGAACAATAGAAAAACAATGGGAAACTGAGCCAAAGATATGAATAGACTTAGGACAGAAGAGCTAATTCGAATGATCAAAAAGTATATGAAAAAATTTTCAAACTCATTAGAAACCAGAAAAATTTAACCAAATTCAGAATGAGATACTATTTCAATATCTACCAGACTGATAAAAATAAATAGCTTTTTAAACAACATCAAGTGTTGGTAAGAATGTTGGACAATGAAACATCTAAAATACTACTATAAATCAAAGTATAAAACTTTTTTTCAAAATAAAAAAATGATTGTCATCATTATGTAATATTGAATGGTTATATACCCTTTGACCTGTCACTTTTAGTCGTGGATAAAATACCTAGGGTAAATTTCAGCACATGTGTCCAAGAGACACAGACAAGAACGTTCATTTTTTTCTAACAGCAAAAACCAGAAACAACACAGATGCAGATAAACAAGAGAATGCATAAATAAATGTGGTATATTGGTACAGCTAAATACTATGTCACATTGAAAATGAAGAACCACACACTACACTCAACAGCATAGATAGTGATGAATGAAAAAAGCAAGTCATAGAAGAACAATTATATGAAGTTCAAACTGAAGCAAAATAAAGCAATACATTCTTTAGAGACAAATATCTATGTAGTATAACTAGGATGAAAAACAATAGAATCATAAACCCGTAACGAAAAACACTACTCTTTTCTTAAGAAGCTTACTTTCTAACTCAGGAGATCTGTTCACTCACATGCACTAAATCTCAAGTCTCTGGAATAATGAAGAAGAACGGGCCTGGGGAAGGGTACATGGGACTTCAAAAGTGTTGCTAATGTGTCATTTTCTTAAACCCCGTGGTGGATAAGCAAGGATGCATTTAATTATTATTCTTTGGACCTTATACAGACGTTGTAAATTTTCTTTTTTACAATATTTAGTCCAGTTTTTTGTTAAAGAATAAAAACATTGAAAATGAGAGAAAACTTTATTAAAGCAGTTTGAGCAGTCTAAACATTCCTCTTAGACATGGTGGTGTGGGCTTTTGAGATGGATAAGTGTCATTTTTAAACTTGGCTGTGTGATATCTCTGAGCCTTAGTTTTCTCATTTGTCAAATGGGAATAATACTTAATTCATAACGTATTGTTAAGATTAAATGAGATTTTTAAAAAATCCCAGCTCACGGACTGGCATATAATAAGTATGCAATATGTGTATTTTTATTATTATTATTAAAATATACCATAATAGTGGAGTTCTTTAAAAATAAACAGAAATAGAAATTTTAGTCTTCCAAAATGAAATATGCTGAGGTTATATTAAATTAGGGCTGCATTATTTATAATATTGTTCCCAAATTTAAAGAATATATTTTGTCCAAATAACTCCAAAAATCGCTGCACGTAGTCTAGACTTTCTCACAGCTCATTTTATAGGGAACGTTTACATGTCACTCGCATTTTGTTTATCACATTAGGCTTGATTACTAAAAATTAGGATGGGTCGCCAGATGGCAAGCATTGAAGCATTGACGATCATTCATATTAATGTTCACTTCCCATGAAAAGAAGATAAAGGGAGGTTAAGTTCAAAGGAGACTGTTAGGCGACAGATCTGAGCAGACTTGACTGAGAAGTGACGCTTTAAATTACACAAGGATTTAGAGGCAGGCAGGGACCCGGCTCCTCCTGAGGTTAAGGTTTTATGCGGGCACTCCATCTGGATGACATCATCTGATAAAATTATTTCAAAGAGAATTGGTTTTACAGCCCCAGAGAAGTGGACTTGGGGTAGCTCCCACTAGCAAAAGTCAAACTGCTTAAAAAAAAAAAAAAAGTTACACTGCTGAAACTTCTGAACCAAAAGAAGACAGTTTCCTCCAATCGCAAGGAACTAAGACAAATATCACATTTCCTGGCTGCCCACTCAACTTACCACACCCCTCCCCCAGCTCTCCTTCAGCAACAGAGAAAGAAATCACAGTAATGAATTAATAATTCTGTGAGGCAGACTTTCCTGTGTGATTCAGCCCCGCAGCCGGAGGAAGGGCAGGCAGCAAGTTCTTTAACTCTGCGCGCTCTGGACTGGCTTTCAATATTAGACATCCGGAGTTTTTGAAAATTAACACTGGAACAAAAGTGACTATCATACTCCATGTCCCCTTCACCCACCTTCAGTCAAAACTTTATTTTAGATTTTTTTGGGGCACTAAAAATGAAAAAGAAAAGAAATGAATGGGAAACTATCTAGAAATATAGAAATCAAACCAATACTAAAAGTGTATTGTAGCAATTACCACCACCTATGATTGATTTTATGACAAACAAAAGGAAAAATGTTTTAACCATAAGTGACACTTCTTTAACTCTGTACTCAGCTCCTTCCTCTCTCTTTCCAGCATATCTATTTAATCATGCATGACTGCAGCAAGGTGATGCAACAGTTTCAATGTAAGTACCTCATCTTGGCCTGGAACAAGAGACCTGTGTGACTGAGGAGCTGTAGACAGCACGTCCCTTGGGCATAAGAATAGCAGTGAGAGTTTTTCCACTGTGGTCTTGCAGGGGTATCTGAGGCACCTGAACCCCCTGGGAAGTGCCCTCCAATAATCCACAGACCAGATGGGCACTCCAGAGCACTGTGCTGACTTTCCTGCCCTACACATTTCTAAGATAAGAATCTAATAATAAATTCGATTTCCAGTCCCATTGTCTGCTTTCTGGATTTTCAAAACCTGAAACATTTACCTAAAGCAACATACACGTGCAGAGGATATCCCGTTCACCCTCAGTGGGATGGAGGGACTCTGAGATGTTCCTTTGACTCGTTTTTCTGTCCTCCACTGACATCCACAGGATAACTTCCATGGGATATACGTTTCCAGTAGGTGAGCTTCCCACTAACAGAAAGAGTGAATTCTTTCAGATCACTAGCGTAAAATCAACATCTTATGCTAAAACCTCACAGGACGCTCTAACCTGGGAAGGGTGAATTACTGTACAGAGAATATTGCTGTATCGACAATCACATGGGATGGTTGTCTACCCAAGCAGAGACCGAGAGGATCCCCAAAGCATGACTGTCTGGGACCACTCAAAATTCACTATTATTGTTCTCTGGCACATGACAGAACATTCTAGAAAGTGTCCAAAGGCTTCTCATTCACAAAGGAATAAGGAACTCCAGATATGACTTCATGCTGAGAAGTATTTGGATAACAGCCTTCTTCTGAGCGTTTGGGCTTTAGTGCCCAGGGCAGCAGAGAGAAGTCATCTCACCTCCTTCCCCCTCCCTCTGAGAAACTTCTGCCTTGGATTTTGATATCACAAATCAATATGATCCTATCCATTAAATGCATTTCACAGAAGCTACATATAAATTACTTGAATATAGACTGCCTTCCAGTTACAAGTATGTTCCCACAGTTAGGAAACATTTAGGCTTCGATCTTTTTTAATAATGTTAACATTTACTTTAAGAAGAAACTGAGATTTAACCTTTGTGCATTTGATTCTTTCCCACGGCCTTCCCTGAAACTGGGGTAGATGGGCACAGAAAATTCTTATGATTTTAATACTGGTTTAAAAATGCTCTACTGAACCTTGTTGTTATTTATAACTTTAATGCCTTTTATGAAAGATGTATGTTAGTAACAAGGTATTTTTAGTTTGTTGAACAACATAATGGATTCTGGGATCGGGATTTTGGAAGAAAGAGCTGGGGGCGGGCGGAGTATAATTGTTTATCGAATTTATCAATCTTTGCTTTCCCTTTCAGATAGCATGCCATTTGATCTTGTTTAAGAAATTCTTTTCTATCCTCAAGTCAGAAAAATATTCACCATTGTTTTCTTCTCAAAGATTTAAAGTTTTGCTTCAGACACATGAATGCTTGCTCTAAAGTTGATTTTTATGTGTGGTATAAGCTAGGACTTCAACTTTAATTTGGTCTGTAATTGTATCTGGGTACTTTCCTTTCTCTACTACTCAGCTATGTCACCCCAATTATGTAACATATTTCCATGTATGCATGTGCATGTGAAGTGATACTCAGTCTTACTGGTGATCAAGGAAATGGTAAATAAGACTATCAAGGTACCATTTTATACCCATTTAATTGGTATAAAATGTGCTAATACCAAACTCTATTATTTACTATCAATTGTTTATCTGGGATAAATCCAGCTAGCTCATGGCATATTATCTTTCTATACATGATTAGATTAGGTTTTCTAATAGTTTGTTTCACATTTGTGTACTTACAATGATGGCTGAATTTTTCTTTCTCAGTCTATTCTTGTCTAATTTTGATAGCAAGTTCATACTGAATTCATAGACTGGTCTGTGGAGTATTCTTTCTCTATAAATTATAGGGCTAATATGAGGGATAGTTTTTAAGAAAACTTTTTTTATGATTTCAAAAGAAATATATACTTATTACTGGAAATTATAAAAATATCCAAAATTATAAAGTAAAAATAATTTATAGCATTATTATGTAGGAGGTACTACTAATTTACTGCTAAGTATATTTTGGTACTTTTCCTTCTAGAACTTTTTGTCAATTTCTGCAAGATGTATTCAATTCACTCACAAGTCTCTTTATATATCTATGGATACACACACACGCACACACACACGCACACACATGCACACACATACACACACACGCACACGCACATACACGTAGAGTGAAGGTCAGAG
>NW_006438088.1:8754474-8777670 GCF_000325575.1 Pteropus alecto
GTGCTTGATTTAATCTCATGTTGTTTTCTACAGGATCATGCTATATGGGCTTGCAGCCTACCAGCAATAGGCTATATCATACAACCGAGGTGTGTAGTAGGCTATACCATTTAGGTTTGTGTTAAGAGCACTCTATAATGTTCACACAACAAAAGTGCCTAACAAGCACTTCTCAGACTGTACCTCCGTTTTTAAGAGGCACATGACTGTCATGTAGAGGCAGTGCTAGTTGCTACCATTATTGCTGGCCCTTTCAAGCTCTCCTATCTGTATAGGAGCTGAAGGCTATCTTGCTAGCAAGATTCTTGTTTAGACGGCCCTTCTGAGAGGAACTCACCAGAGATTTAAAGCAAAAGAAAAGGAAGAATCATTATCCCCTCACAATAGCCGTAGGTAGCAAATATAGGCAGAATGAAAATGCAACTTTTCCTGAGCTTTTCTCCTGCAACCATTCTATCAGTTTTGTTAACATTATGTTTCCTATATTAAATATCTTCCTGCTTAGAATTTCTAGATGTTTGTTTGTTTGTTCATTTTCCTGACCTAAGTTTGACTGATTACAGCACTTTCACCATGGTGTTGTAATTTTGGTATTCATGTTTGTTTCTTTCTCTGAGTGGGAGCTCCTGCAGATATAGGTGTGTCTCATTCATGTTTGTATTTCAATACTTTCAATACAGAAGGCACTCTCTAACTATTGTTAAAAGAGTACACAAAGAATAAATTCGAGTGGGGACAGTGCGAGATATTTTTGAGCAAACCATGAAATGCATATCCTGAGTAGGGAAAAAAGAAAATCTTCAACTTTAATCTAGACTTTTTTTGTGTGGGTCAACTAGTTGATTCACATTTACAGCACTACCTTGATTAAGAAATTCTATGCAAAGAGTCTCTTTATAACAAAGTTGGACCCCTTAAGAAATCTCAAAAATACTTATAACGCAAATTAGCACTGACATGCTTGTTAGGGATCAATTCAATGGTGCATGCTGCTCATTAAGGTTCATTAGTGGTGATCACTATAAGAGAAACTACATATATGGTTTTCATTTTTCTGGCCCATAGTTGGAGGGAGGGATGGCTGGGTAAAATATAAAATTCTGATTCCTAATTAACACTGTGTCAACTTTTACTTCTGGAGAAAGTACAAACTGTGTCAGGCATTGAGTTAAGCATTTGGGACACAGAAAAAGAGGTTCTTTACCTTAAGAAATTCACATTAGTGATAAACAAGTTAACCAATAATTATAAAATAGTGACAGAGAGTGCACGGAGTATAATGGAACACCTAAGAAAAATCAGCTAACTCAGATTGAAGAGTGTGTGAGAGAGAGATGTTTCTTGAATTAAGGGACTTTTAAATTGAATCCTAAGGGCTGCATGGAAGTTGACTAAGGAATAATGGTGGTGTAGGTAGTGGGAATGGCAGAGGCAAGCTCGGAGTCATGGGGTCATGGGCTCATGGCATGCCTGGATTTTATGTGGGCGTGCATGTATGCAGAGAGCTACAGGCCCACATCATAGAGGGCCTTTTGGGCCACACTAAGGAGCTTGGACTTAGCTGAAAGTCCAGGGAGGGCTTTTAAAAACCAATCCTATGCTTTGCCAAAATTATTCTCAGAGTTCAGGGACCCTAAGGTTCATTCAAGTTCTTGCCCCTGAAATCCTCCTGGTCTAGGGTTTTCTATGGTTCCAAGCGGGGAACATGATTAAGTGGACATTTAAAGAGACCCCACAGGCTGCAATGTAGAGGATGGTTTGTAGGGGTCTTAATTAAGAGCAAGAAGACCAGTTACCAAGCTGGTGTGGTGGTTGATGGGCATGGGGGCCTAGAAGAGCTGCTAAATTTCAAATAAATAGACTTTAACTATTCTTTTCTTTCTTTCTTCCTTTCTTTTAATGAAAAAATAGTGCTTTAAAAAATTCTGATTCTCTTTGTTTTATTTTGATTTTTATTAAATAATATTTTATAGTATAATTCTCCATTTACCTTATGGTTTTCAACATATGCCTACTATATTATTCTGACATCTGTTAGCAAATTCTCTGACAATCAGGTATCATCATTAATGTATTTTGGGGATAGAAGAGACATTAGCATATTTACTCAGACATGGAATAGCAAGTTGTCTTTTCCTGAAAAATACAAAATCCTACATAGACAATAAGAAGAGGCATAAAGTCAGTTTAAGGAATATGTTTCTAAATTCTGTGGATAAATAATTGCGGTACATTTTCCACAGACCCACAAACTATTCTGCTGCCTCTAAGGGCTGTGTTTAGCTTGTGCTAGGCCAATGGGGCTGATCCTTTTGTGGATCCAGAAGCCTCTGTGTTAACAATTTCCTTTCCAGACTTCTAGACTACTCTTGTTTTTTTTTCACCATGCAAAAGACTGTTTCTTTTTAATGTCTTTATGAAATGTATTTTTTGTTTGTTTGTTTTGGCCAGCAATAATTTTACATTCTTTCTCTTCCAGTCTGTTCATGGCTTTTGGCAGGCTAGAGATCTCAGCCTCAGATAAAAAATTAAAAAATGTCAGTCTCCTACTTTGAACATATTCTACACTTTGAATATGGTGTTTTAAATAAAAAGTAACTTCATATATGAGTTAGAAAACATAATACTTTCAAAAGTGGGGAAAAGGTAGTTAGTAACGTGACAATTATTTTTACTTTAAAGTGGCTGCTTTAAAAATCACAAACCTGATGATATTTTTAAATCCTCAAGAAGGCATAAAACAACTACCAGCTTTCTATTTAGTCATTTTAAGTTTTCTAAACTTAAGTTTAAGTTATTTTTAGTTTAAGTTTTCTAAAGATGATCATCCAAAGTGTGAAGCGCTAGCTGCTTCCTATTTTTTGATTCAATATTCTCCTGGAAAATCTAACTATAAAACTAGAATTCACAGAGAAGCATTATATACTTGTGAAACTAATTCAGCATTCAACCAACATGTTAATTGATTTCACCTTTATTAAACTGCTGGTGGGAAGGGATGTGCGACATCCTGAACATGGAGGATTTCAAGAGCAAGGACTTGAATTATGTCGGTTCCCTAAAACCTGAAGAGAATTTTACTGACTCATACAATTGGAAGATGTTAGAATGCCCCCCACACTATGCCCAGTAAATAGATGAGTATTATTTTAAAGGTAGGGGTGTGGGTTGGGATGGGGGAGGGGAGGACAGTGACAGAAGGATTTATTCTACTTCTTTTCTTAGTCATTTCAGGATTCTAAGTTTCTTAATATTAGGAAATTCATGCTTGCGCTTGCTATGATTCCTCGTGCTTTAATTATGTCTTCTCTTATTTTGATTCCTCTGTAGTATGGCAGCTGAATGTCATTTTTAATATAATAAAGTATTATAGTAACATTTCAAAATATGTCTAATCTCATGATTGGACTACCTAAGAAATTCCAAGGATTTCCCAAATTAATAGCATTTAACTCAAGATTCTTAGGTAGAGACTGGAGAGGGTTATGTCTTGGAAATAAGATTTTCCCTGGGAGTTAAAAAATAAACCAGCTCAGAAATGTACAAAGTCATCAGAAGAGGTAGTGTGTGGCCTAATTGAAGATATTGACATGATTAGGGGAAAGTGGGCCAATCAGGAGATGGAGATGGTGGCACAAAGATCAGGTAGTGTCTCAAAGGTGCACATGGTCCATTTAAGCACCACATGCAGACAATAGCATCCTGGAGGACTCCTGCTGTATACAGAATAAAGACTTTACCTGTTGGAACCTGGAGATGGTCCTATCCCAATATACAGAAGAATGCATTCATTGCTAGCTCCCTGAGATCTGATTCTGGGCTCACTAGGCATCCTGATGACAGAGATTTCTGTGGAATAAGCCTCTGAGGAGGGTGGTGCACTGACCAGTGGGTGCAAGTGTTCGTACCTCTCTTGTAAGTTGTTCTCACGTAAATTATCAATTTAGTAGCATATCTTTGATCTTGGTCAATATGATATTGTCTCTGGAAGATGGAGATTTAATGCCACTTTTATGCCAAAGAAAACTCACAATGATAATAAATGCCACCTAGAGAGGGTGCAGATGACAAGGTGATCACCTGCAGAAGACAACACCTGAAAGAAGTTACCTGCCCTCTTCAAATGCCCTAGGTACATTTGTGTAATTGTGTTTCTTTTCTCTTCATTGCCTCTGGGAAAATTGTTTGTACTCTTTTGGCTATTAGTGATTTTAAACCCTGGCTGCATACTACATTCACCTGAACTTAAAAAATTCAATACCCAAGAGTGCCATCCCATGCCAGTTAAAAGTGAAATTCGGCATGGACTCGATTTAAACGACTTCTAGGGGATTCTATATGTCCTCAGGGTTGAGAACCATTTTATTGTAGGATGAGGGGAAGAATTTCCCTAATGTATTTTTAAAAACATTTAATGGGCATTTTACAGATGGGGAACCTGAGACTCAGACATGAGTTAACTTGTTCAAGTCTGAATAACTAACAGGCAGTGGGGTAGGGGTTTGAACCTATAATTTCTTTTACAAAATATCGAGCTCTTTCCATGATATCTGGGAGAATGCAGAACAGAAGGCAGGAACTCTACCAGATTCTGGTGAAGGGAGAAGAGAGAAGGGAGTGGAAGGCAGATGAGGAAACCAGAAGACTTTTAAAGATAAGGCAGAGATGTAGAGAAATTTTCAGAATGTTCTCCAGAAGCTTTCTCTGGGGTGCGTGCAGAAGAGTCACTGGGGCTTGGCAGGAAAATGGTAGAATTTTTTAAATTTAATTTTTATCTCTTAAGTTTTTGCATGTTTTGCAAAGCACAAGATACACTGATATAGTAATATGTATATTATAATATGTATATATAAAGAAATAAACACATCTTTGGGGAGTACATGCTCAAAATATTTTTACTGGTAGGGACACACAGTCAAAAAAGCAGAGTCCATTGTTTATAGAAAATCTTCTCAGCCAGGGCTTGGTGCAGCGAAATTTATCCAGGCCCATGACTTACAATATGCACTGAAGTACTGGCCAGAGTCAGAGCATGGCCACGGGTATTTTCAAAACATCCTGCAGGTGTTACTGGTGTGGTGATAGGAATCTTGGGTTAGGATCATTGTTTGAGAGCGGAGGTTCTGAAAGTTTGGTCTGGAGACCTCTGGAGGTCTTTGCGACTCTGTCAGGGACTCCATGAGGTAGAAAAATATGTTTATAATAACACTAAGGTGTTATTTGCCTTTCTTGTTCTCAGTCTCTCATGAGTATACAGTGGAGTTTTCCAGAGGCTCCATTACATGGAATGATGTCATCATTCTGGAAACTAATGGAATGTTTGCTTGTGTGTTCTGTGCTTGGAAATATTTTTTAGTTTTAATTTCTAAAATGGTAAATATAAATAGATATAACACACACAAACAAAAGCTCTCTGGGGTCCTTAATAAGTTTTAAGAATACAAAGGGATCCTGAAACCGAAAAGGTGTCTTATTCTAGAGAATGCAGAAGAATAAAGACTTGTCTAGAAGACCATGAGATAGATATAATATAGTGGCAAGAGACAAGAATGAAGACTTAAGTTGGTTTGAATTGTAAAGAACATTGCACAACATGTTGGAAATTGAACTCTAAACGCTTTTCATCTCATATCATCTTTTAAAACATTTTTGAACATGCATTCGCAATATGTATATATTATTTTAAAGTAACTAAACTATATGATCATATTACACAAAATATTAAAAATCACGAAGCATTAGGAATTTCAAAACACTGAGGTAACAATAAATGAAGCAATATTTTAAGATAATTATTTTTATTAATGGTAAAATGTTTTGCTCTCTATAGGAAATAATAAAATTAGTAAATGTGCTTTATTTTTTTAAAAAAATCATCATCTATTGCTTTGTGATATAGCCATTTCAAAGTCTGATTCTAAGTTTACTTTATTGTGATTCTTGTTAAGACTGTCAGAGCTGGGAATGACACCTACAGAAGATAGAAAAACAGAAGATGGATAGAAAGAAAAAAATCACTGTGTCTCCTTATTTATGAATAATTACATTTCACATCCAGCTATCAATTATAACAAGGTTTTTGTTGAAACTCAGCTAGTAAATTTCAATCTTTGATGTTGATTAGTTGGAAAGGTATCGATATGTTGATATTTCTAATAAACGGGTTCAAAACAGTCTGCAACTCTTTATTTGGATAATTTTTAAACATGAGAAAGTTTGATTTCTGAGTTTAAGAGTGTAAATAAGAGAGTTTATAGGTGGCACAGCTATATCGGTTTTGGCAATAAAATCGCATGAAAAGGGATAAGGCAAATGTAATTGTGCCATTATGCAGGAAGCGAGTAAAGGAGGTTGCCACTGCTGCCTGCTGTGGTGAGAGCTCACAATTACTGCAGAGCTACTCAGGTGACCATGACCCCTGATGCTGACAAAGGGAGGACACCAGCAGTAATTCATATCAAATATTAGCTCAATGAACTCAGAGGTTTCATGTTTTTTTTTTTTTTTTTCCTGCATCTCCTGGCTGCATGCACCCAGCATTGGGAGCAGTAAAAAGCCATCAAGGAATTTTAATTAAAGGAGAAGCATCACCAAGTCTATCTATAATTTACAGGCACAGGTAACTAGTAAAGGTACAGCAAATGAGTGGGCTAAAAGGGGAAACTAGAGGCAAAAAGATAGAAGGAGGCCAAGATAGAGCAGCAGAAGGATAGAGGGGAAGGAATGGATTTGAGAGCCATTTCGAAGATACATTTCATGGAAGTTTGAATGCGGGAGGAGGAGAAGAAAATCTAGAGGTGGCTAGGAGGATAATACTCTTCCCTGAGCATGGAAAGAGGGCAGGGATATTATATAATGAATTTAATTTTGGATATTGAGCTTACATCCTGGTGTGGTATGAAAGTGACATTCTACAGCATTGGAAGTGAAGATCTAAATAAGCTGAAGCAAAGCCAGTTCTTTCTAAGTCTTATTTTTCAGTCCTCTTATACTTAGGTTTTTGGAAAGTCGTCATTTTATTTGAGATGGAAGAAAGCCATTGATTGGATCCACTTCAGAAAAACAATGTACACACCCCAACATAAAATTTTGCATATGCTTTATAGAGTCCCCAACCCCCAGAAGTCTATCCAGGACTCCAAATTGGAGCCCTGACCTAATTGGCTCCAAACCTGCCCCAGTTCCCTGTCTAGGAGCCATTCTTCTGAGTCAGAGATAATTTGCTAACCATAGGTCACTTCCTATTTAAAAAATCCTGATGACTTATGGTCAAATGCTTATGTCCTTTATGCTGATTGAAGAATTGTAATTTTTAAAGCTGAGAGAGATATAAGGAAGAACGAAGAAAAAGAGGTCAATTTGAGACTTTGCGATTCCTCCACAAAGGGTTCATACAGCTCGTACAGGATGGGGTGCAGTGGGGCTCGCATACACAGTACCATCTGCAAATGATTCTCGCCTAATTGAATCAAAATCTAATAAGAAGTGTAGAAAAGCAAGTTAAATGATACCATAAGAAAGCAATTAGCCAAATCCAGAATGTGGGCTATTCTACAGAGCAAATGAGCTAGTTGCCCTAACAAATTAATAGCATGAAAAATTAAAAGGGAATCGTACAGAATAAAAGAGCCTTAAGAAATGGAAGCAATCGAAAGCAAAAGCTGTTTGTATAGTGGCCAATCTGAGAGATTAGAATACATAATTAGTATTGAATGATACCGAAAATAATTTAGTGAGGTATAATAATGGTGGTTACATAAAAAGAACATATTCTTCAATCAGAGATGCACATTGATGTATTTGTGGGTGTGAGGGCACAATATCTGGGATTTGCTTTCAAATAATCCAGAAAAAAATAAAAAGGGAGGGTTAGAGATGAAATAAATTTGGCAAAATGTTGATAATTATTGAAACTGAATGACGGATGTGTGGGGGTTCATTACACTCTACTTTCTTGCATGCTAAAATTTCCCACAAGTTGAAAGAAGATTACAAGTAATTTTTAAAGTGTGGTTCTAAAATCTGGCTGATGATCAGAATCTCCTGGGGAACTTAAAAAAAAAAAAAGATTCCAGGAGCTTCCTAGTCCTCCTGAGTCAATCCCCTATGGGTCCGTATGTATTGGGTTGAAGAATATCACTTTAAGATTTCCTGGGACACGGATGCTGTCAGTCCTCATGGCCATCACAGCCATAGGTCGCCTCTTCTAAGGGCTGACCCAGGAAATCTTACACTAGTCTTCCTTCCTCCCCTCCTATTTCTCTTTCTTTCCTGTCTCTCTCTGCTCCTCCCCCTTGTTTATTCTTTCTATACTTTATTAAGGGTTAGGGTAGGAACCCTCAGAGGAGCACAGGGAGCTAGCATCTCATGGGAGATGGAACTGGCAGGCCTTTCCCACTCCTATCGGGCCCTCGGTGTCACACACTTACTATTTTACAAAGCTCTCTTACTACCCATGGATGAGATGCATCTCCTGCCCAGGTGCACCTTAAAACAAAGTCGTTTGGGAACTCGATAGGCGTTTTTCTTTCATCATTCGTAAATAGAAAACATGAAGATTTGTTCTTAAATAATTTATTTTTTAATAATTGCTTTTGTGAAAAGTTACAATTATTTAGGAAAACTTGAAGAAATCCAACATAGTAAACAGAAGTCTACTAGGGACAACTACATGTGCAAATTTCAAATATTTTCTATAATAAGTATAAATAATTTCACTTTTTCACATTAAGAATGAGAATATTGATACAAACTATTAAAATGTCAACTTTAAAAGAATTAATGAAAACACTGAAGTTTCTTTAAAATCTTTAGAAAAAAATTATAAAGGTTTATGTAGAGGAAACGACTTACGATGCCCCAAGTGAAGAACACGTCAGCTAATTAGAGTTACAGATTGCCAATATTTTCTGGTCATAAGTCCAGACCTCCAAAAATGGCAGCTTTTACCTCTGGGGACAATGCGTTTTCCCTTCTTTCTTTCTTTTCTACAACAAGTATGACAGTTACACAAAGCACACGGAGAAACTACAGGCCAAGGACAGAAAGAAATCTCTTCATACTCATGGTTGTAGGGTTTTGCTGTCCTCGATGCTAAGTTTTCACTGGCTGCCAGGACACTGCCCAGCACCCCAGGACACAGCATTAACACAGCAAATAAAACTATCATTAATGGCCACATCTTTCCCTGTGACCTTCTCGAATCTCATCCCTGATGCCTTCCAATCATATCTCTAAGGAGGTAGGATACTCAGAGGCAATCATGTATTGTGGCTGGGAAGTGGTTCTGTCCGAAATTTCATTAAGAAAAAGTATGAGATTTTAATAAATTTACTCTTGATGTGATTCCTTTTTTCCTAGGGAAGGCAACCAAAGTGCATCAGCGAGGCCGACGCCCCCACGGCAGTGAGGAACTCGCCTGGTTCCATAACACGACCCAGAGCAGATATGTTATCTCAAGAAGACACTATAGCATTTTCCTCAGAGAAGAAATATCTTCATTTAAATAACCTTAAAGTCTGCAATAAAATAAATAAAGTTAACTCCACAGACACAGGAACTTTAACAAAGCAGCAGGCTGAGTTCATGAAAGCTGTGTATATAGGTGGTGCCCTAGCAACAACCAGAAAATAGGTCATTATTATGCAGTCTCCTTATTCCTCTAGGGCAGCATTTCAACTTAATAAAAAAAATTCCCTCATACATAAGGGTACATTATATATGTACACATTTTTATGCACACCTCAGTTCTAGCTAACCTCTTTAGAAGTGAAGACAGTGATGACCAAAAGAGTTACACAACTTCCCACTAAAACGTTGTCATTTTTTACAAGGTGCATATTGTAAAGAGCAGCTGTTTTGCTTTTTGGTATGAACTTAGTCTCAGCAGCCTCAGAATCACAGTCCATGAGAAAGGAATGAGGCAGGTAGAGAAAAACCATTAACCACTGACACTCTGAAAAACGTCTGTTTTCCCTGAGCTTCCTGAGCTTCTTGGAGAGGGCCCGTGAGTCACGAGGATTCAGCTTCCCATCTCTGAGCAATGTCGATGGAAGGCAGGTGGAGTGGCTCTGACTGTGTGTCCTTCCCCTTTTCTCAAAAGATGATGAAGGATTCCTGGCACGCATTCCAAGTCCATGAACGTCCTGGCCTTCCTCTGGTAGGAGAGAAGGCGCAGCCCCGGGCTGGCTCCGACACCATCTGTTGCTGATCACACGTTTTGCGTGAAGGCCACCTGGGAATGTTCCCCAGTTACCAAATTCAAGGCCACGACGCAGAGCTTATCTTTCCTCTCTTGCTCAAAGACACTGTGGAGCCCACGGTTGCCGGGACGGCCCTCCAGAGGCATCAGTGTATAGAGCGTAGCACCATGTTGGCTAACAGCCGGGGCTGCCTCACCTGTTTTGAGTTAGCCGTACAATTGCTTGAACTGAAAGCATTCGTTGCAGTAGCCGTTGCACTTGGCGTTGCCAAAGTGATCGCAGGCGGGGGCCCGGCAGTGCTGTTTGGGGGGCTCTTCAGGAATAGGTTCGCCCCGGTGGGCTCCGGGGCCCACGCGCTGACCGAGGTGCTGGCACTCCATGCAGAGTTCCTCGTTGCGGCAGGCCAGGATGTTCTTGCAGGAGGCTCGGGCACACTTGGGCCTAGAGGCGTTCTGTGTGGTTCGAGGCATGTCTCTGCGCTGGCTCATCCTCTGAGGAGAAAGAGAAGAGAGAACTGTGATTTACATCTCTCAGGGAGAGCACCGTGCGATCTCATAGGACAGTGTGGATGCCAAAGGGCTCTGTGGGGTGAAGAGCAACTGCCTGACCGAGGGAACGGAGTCGCATGTGCAACTGAAGAGCAGGAGCTGTCGACTACCCTCCCAATCCCACAAAAGCAGACCTGGCCCCAGAGAGGCCAACGGAATCCCCAGTCCTCACGCAGAGGCCTGCCAACGCCGGCTCAGCTCACTGCTGTTGGGATTAATTAGCTGCCCTTAATTATTCAGACAGTGTCCCTACCATTCTGTAAACAACAGGAGAGGCATCTATCAATATTTGCTTTTCTTATATGCCATTCATGGAGGCACCTGGATGCTCTGTCTCCTCCTCTCGTCTCATTTATCTATCTATCTATCTATCTATCTATCTATCTATCTATCTATCTATCTATCTATCTATTAAACGAGGCAACCCTTGGTTGACCTCACAGATTGCAAGGACCTTGTCAACTTACAATCGTCCTAGGTAGTCTCCCATCCAAGTACTAACAAGGCCCAATCCTGCTCTTGTCTCCTCTTGATAAAGGATTATTACAGAAAGTCTGCTGGCCACTTCAAATCCAAAAAGTCTCCGATTGCCATCTGGCTTCTGAAGGCTTCTTAAGAGGTTTTATTCTACAGCTAGTTTTATTTGCTTTTTAAAACAAATTCTAAAATATACCTAGGTTATTTGAGTCAACAGCAGTTGCTGCACTTCCAGCCCCAGGGCCAAGGTGACTTTTTCCCCAGGTTCTCCCTGGAACTCAGCAGGGAGGAAAGGCTACTTATCACAGTCGGAAGAAACAACTCCAGCAAGGAGGACTGGCCCACGGGAGAGAGGACAGTTCCTCAAAACGTCTTACCAGTTGCTCTTCCGTCCTTTTTGCTTCGTGCAATCTCTGATTCTGAGCTTCGATGAAGCATTTCTGACAGTATCCTTCAAACACGGTGCTTCCAAGGGTGCCACATTCCCTCCCCAGGCAAGGGACAGCATTCTGGAACCTGGAGGCCGTGGGACTGGCTTTCCCTGAGGCAGCAACAAAATCTAGAAGAAAATTGATGGTAATCAGTACCCCATATGAGTCACCAAGCTGAGAGAGACAATGACATGAGAAAAAAAACAGGTTCCAAATACAGATTAGGCCAGCCTTCACTAATATATTGGGCAGCCTTTTATAAATTCAGCAAAATAAAAAAAACAATAATAATGATACTATTATTGAAACATCTTTGACTTGACAAATCTCTCACTTTTGAACATGCCTCACCGGTCAGTCACAGTAAAAGAACAGAGACATGAACTGCCTGCCCTTCTTTCGAATTAGAGATTTCTAAAAACCACAAATGTTTTCTTGCAATGTCAGTGGAGACTTCCTCTCTCCAGCTGCTGCTCTTCAGATTCTGAATTTTCTCTATTATGCCAAAGTTGCAAAAGAAGTCTAGTTTAAACTCTACCTTATAAACTCAACACTGAGTGACCTACAGAAATAAATTCTATGAAATCTGTCTATGGGGCACTTTTGGGTTTTAGAACACGGTATTCTGTGCCTTTTGCTTCCACGTGCGGCTAGCAGGAGCACTGTGACTGTCCCTCTGTGTGAAATTTTACTCCAGGGTCTTTTTTTTTTTTTTTTTTTTTACTAGAGGGTCTCCTTTCCTGAAGTTCAGGAACGAAACCCCTTCTAGACAGGTTTCGAAACGGGGGTTACAAAAGCCATCTTTTCACTCACGTTTGTTTTCTATGTACTCGATGAAACACAGCGTGCAAAAGCCCTGGTTTTCTGGAGTCCCAAAATATATGCAGCCGGCTTTTCTGCACTTGCTCGTCCCAGTCCTGTCTCCTGGAGTCCGTGCAGCCTGAGAGAGGCAGCCAGAGGGGGCCTCGCTTCCAGCTCTGTGGCAAGAATGCGGAGAGGGACTCTGGGTGAGCTGTGACGGGTCCGACTTGGATCTCTGATGACAGGAAGGAGGGATGCTGGAGCTGAGGTTTGAGGAGGGCTCTGCCGTAGTCCTTTTGAAGCAAGTACTGCAGATCCCATTAAATGTCCTGGTCACGTCCTGGAGGCATGCTCGGCACTTGCTAGGATCTAAATGCCTCGTGCTGATCGAGGGATGGCCCATATTCAGTTTCCGGGCACTGTGGCAACGCTCACAAAACCCGTTGTGCTGCACGTTCAGCGTGAATGGGCAGCCGGGGCTCCTGCACTTCATAGCGGTGGTCTCGCTGAACAGGAAAAGGCTGGGTGCTGTCGGCGGTGCCGAATGAGGTCCCCCGGCTGGCTCCTCCGGGCGCCAGGCCACGGGCTCATAGGCCTCGCCCCGAGAGACCCCAAGCGCCACGTCAGGGCCCGGCTTGGAGTTCAGCTTTGGGGATTTGTTCTGGTTCTTTTGCCGCCTCTCTGCACATTCATGGCACAAAGGCTGGGTGTTCACAGACATGAAGAAAGGACAGTTGGGCGTTTCGCATTTTACATCCATGAGAGAAAGTGGGGGAACAGAAGGTTCCAAAGGGTTCTGAGTGTGCAGTTCCCTCCGCCCTGGCTTGCTGTTCTCCTGCCACTTCTTGTACTCGTGCTGAACAAGTTCAAAGTAATCGTCCACCAGGTTTATTTCTTTCGGTAAGTTAGCTTCATCCAACCTAAAGACCAAAAGGAAAAATATGAGATTACACATATGCACACGTGCGTGCACGCACACACACACACATTCACACACACACACAAACATTTGTACATCATTAGCTCATAAAGCAAACTTTCAGAATATGAATTCTGGCAATAACTATAATCGGCCACTGAAATGCAGGCTTAGCATGAGAAGTTTGCTCCACCCAGCACTTCACAATTTCAAGAATCACAGTCTTCTTTAATCAGTCTTGGTCCACCCCAAATTATGTATAATTCCAAAGAAAGGCTACTCTGAGGCTGTCTCTACACTTAATGACTCCATTCCTCTTTTAAAAAGTCACTTTTACTTTCTAACTTCTCAGAGATCAAATTTCTAGTTCTTTTGGGACTAGTCTACTTTATGCTACAAACCACTTTGGAGCTCTGTGTTCTGTGTTTTGCTCTTATTAATTTTAAACTGGTGCCTGGTCTCTATTAGAGTTAACTCCCCTGAACAGTAACTAAGAGGCAGACACACTCCCAGGTGTTATTTATTTTTGACTCTGTAATTTGTTACTCTCCACTTCAGGAAACTGATTCTTTTATGCCTGCACAGTCATCTCATGCATTTCAAGTTCTAAGAAATAGGCATCTCTTTAACACAAAACCAGTGTTTAAAATTTGGATAGCTGTACGCTGTGCACTCTGGATGTTTCCTCCCCTTTCTCGGTGATGAAATCACGTGGCTGCCACATAAACACATTCTACAACCTAGTCTGTGTCTGGTGTGTCTGTCATTACCAAGAAGCCTAGAGCAAAATGCTTTTGTTTCTAAGAATTTTCACTTGTTAGTCTGGTACTACGGCAGTTAAGAAAAACAACTGTCCTTGACGTAAACATACTTTTAAAAGCCAAAATTCTCAGCACCCAGATATGCAGGAGAATCATTATGGATAAACTACTTGTTTCCATTTGAAACCAAAGTTAGTAACGCCTCAAGTGACCCTCTTTGACTCATACACAGGCCTCTGTATTTGATGCATGTTGGAGGAAACTGGCTTCAAATAACTTTACTGTTGAGCTTTGGGGTGGCATCAGCGTATGCGGCTTAATTAAAAATAGTTAAGGACAAAGAATAGAGCTAAAAATAAAGTGCTTACTTTGCAGCATTAATCAAATGGGTGGTGCCATGATCCCAGCCTTGGACTGGGATTTCTATCACCATCAAGTACTCTTTCAACAGCTTTTCCTTCATCACTTTTTCAGGTTCTGTCAAAAAGTGAACTTTCAAGTCTTCAAATCGTCCTTGCTCTCTGTTAACAAGTGGAACAGCACGGATTTCTGAGGAAGAAAAACAAAAGCCCAATATGATTCAACTAAATGAGATTGTGTGTGAGGCTAGGCATATAATGATTAAAATTTGACAATATAGAAAGGATACAATTGGAGCAGAAAAGTATTATCTAGCCACAACCTCAAATGGGGAAACGAACTGCACTAAACTCTAATATAAAATGCATTGTTTCCAGGAAGGCCACAGAATACGAAGTAGCCTGGAGGCAATGGATCTTATTGGTTAAATTCCCACGCTTCAGAATCAGGCTGACTCACGTTCGAATGCTGCCTTGGCTACTTTCAAATCTGTGACATTAGGTAAGTTATTAAACTTCTCTGAGCTTCAAGTGCCTTATCTGTAATATAAGGCTACCAATGTTTGCAGCCCACAGGGATGCTGTGAAGATGACATGAAATAAAATAATGCACCTAAAGCATTTACAAAGTGCCTTTTGCATATTAAGCTATTATGATAACAGCTAACCTGACATTTACCTGCTCCTTGCCAGGCGCTGTATTAAGGGCTCTGTGTGCCTTAATTTGTCATGTATTAATAGAAATGGTGGTAGTAAAATATATACAAATATCTTCTACTTGCAACTAACATGCTAAAAGTACTTCCCAAGCCATACACAAAAAGTAGGGGGGCGGTATCATCATACTGCTATTGCACTACTGTTGCTAACCAAGCAAATGACAGAATACCGTATTTCAATAAAAATAATACACTTCAATGAGACAATTTCAAGAAGGAGCAAAAGAACAAAAGAGCAAACCCTGACGTTCCGTGGGAATGGGGTGTACCGGCTCTGCCCTAACGAGGTGTCTCTATCAGCAGTTACGAATGTGAGTTGATGTTTTCTCACCAGGCCCACTGTCCTTCAGGGTCACCAGGGGTACAAAGTGTTGGCTGTCGTAGCCGAGAACGATGGGGTATCTGTAGCATTCCTGGGCTGGCCAATGGAGAGGCAAGTAAATTCCGCCCACCTTCAAAGGAGCAAAATTGGAACCTGATTCCAAACTTCTCAGCATCTTGTCTATTGAAGGAAAAAGAAAGAAAAAATAAGGCCCTCAGGTGACTTTCATCGAATTACATTGAGCTACCATTGCCTCTAACTTTGGTAGCGTGAGTTCTTCCTAAAAGCTAAAGTGTGAAAGCTGAAAAGCACTTAAATACAAATAAGTGATCTGCAGGCATCTCACCTGAAATGACAATGATCGGCCTTCTGAGGATGTTGCAAAGGACAAAAATGTGGATTTCTTCCAGTGAATTATACTGAAGGCCAATGCGGGCCCCTGGTGTGTCTGTGGACGCCATTTTGATAAGGTTGTCCCATTCATCATTCCAATTCTAAAGGAAGAGGGATAAAGATGAAAAAAAAAAAATAGTTGAGTGTACTCTGCATTAAAAAAGCAGTCTGACTTCATTCTATAGTTATTCATTTATATAATTCAGCTTACTCTTCCCCTTTCTGGAAATGATAAATCAAATGATCACACTTTTTTCCCCATTTGGGGTTTCTTCCTTTACTTTTTCCACTACAAGGCAAACTCAAAAGTGGGGGAGGACAGGGACAGTACCTGCTTTCAAAAAAATCCCTAATGAGGCATAACTTGAAACCCCTCATCCAAATGTATACAAAAATTCCAAACTTGTGACTGAGAATGGTGAGGTCTGAATTTGACTGGCTGGCTCAGTAAAGCATGCAAAAGACAATCAAACCAAAAAACAACCAAAATGCCACAGGGAAGGCCAGGAGCAGAATGATCCAGCTAAAATAAATTCACACACAGGTGGGAATCTGCTGCCCTGAAGCTCCCAGCAGTGACAAAAGACTCTGGTACATCCCAGAAGAGGTTTCTGGTGTTTTCCATTGACTACGCGCTTTGCTTAGCCAAGTTCATGTGACCTAGTAAACCATATGCTACTGAGAGCTGGGGGTGGCCTATGGTACCCTATCTCCCACCATAATGTTCTGTCAATAGATGCTTAATAGGGGAACAAATCATACCCGGGTATCATAGCAAAGCCCCGTTTCCTCAAATTCCTGAGATTTAAGAGACTCCAGCTGCCAGCGGAATTTAAAGTTGCGTGTATCCGTCTCCTTGAGGGTGCTGAAGAGTGCCTTCCTCAGGACCAAGTCTGTGTCCTGAACACCCCACATGTACTGAGAAGCAGCGTGCATGAGGCAATTTCCATCACCTGAGGACACAAGAGAAGCAAATTCAAGCAATCCAACCCAGTAAAGGTTCTCAGCATACATGAGCTCTACAGCTATCGTGGGGGACCCAACAGGGCATGCAGAAATGCAAATGGTTTAATTCTTAGTCAAAGACTAACCGATAACATTGCACTAGGTGAAGACAGCGTTAAGGGAAAAAAATCATTCTTTTCGCTCTTATTTTTAATGACTGATAACAGAGCGAACGAGCCAGAGACAGAGAGCCAGAGACAGATAAGACACCCAGAGACAGATAAGCACACGGGACCTTGGTTCCAGCCTGGCTCTGCCCTAACTAGTTTATGTGACCTTGGGGGAAATTCCTTAACCTCTCTGAGTATTTTTTCTCTTTGTGCAATGAGGGCATTGGATTATGATCTGTAAAGTCTGTCCTTTTCTGATATCCCTTGATGTTCTGGCTGAGACACTGGCACTATTACTCTGATTCTAGGAGAGGACACACAGGACAACATGCACAAACCAGGAAGGCGGCCTGGCTCCTTACTAGACAGGGACTGTCTGGCTATGACTCAGTGGTAAATGACTTGACCATTCCACTGCAGCCTTTCAGGCCTGGGAGTTTCTTCTACTGGTTTGTAAAGTGGGATTGAGGATACTGAATTACCACTCATCCAGCCGCACCCCCAGAAATGCCTTTTGTGAACCTGCTTGTTAGAAACTTGCAGAGTCCTTTTTAAAAGTTAAAGAGTGCCTGAATTTGGAAATAATTCAGTGTTCAGGGTTGCATTTAAGAATTTTGACATTTCGAGCAAAACATAGGTCTAATTTTATTCCATTAATTTGTTACTTTTATAGCTTAAGATATACAATTTAAGAGACTGCACTTTTTATCCAATGGCTGAACGATAAACATTTTGGGGGAATATTTACTATAAAAGAAAAAGTTTATTCCTTAATCTCTTTTGACCAGTGCACAATTGTTCTTAAAAAGAAAAATTCGACTGTTTTCTTTCTAAGCAGGGCAATAAAGCTATTTTATCAAATTTCAATTACTGTCAAACCGTAGAAAACAACAACAACAAAAGGCCTCAAATACACATCCATAGCCTATATCCCTTCAATTTACACACTTATAAAAACTAACTAAATAAATATTCAAACAAATGAACGAAAAATATCGCCCAAGCCTTGTATCTTGGCAGAAGTGTGGCAACAATTGCATTCTGTTGAAATTTCCCCTTTGCAAAATCTAGAGCAAAGATAAGACCTTTTTTCTTCTTGTTGTGCTTACTTTCAGTTCTTTATTGAGATGCACCAGTATAAAATTCCCTAAGTAACATCTGGAATTCCCCAGTGCTAAGTTATTTGACTAGCAATTGAGCAACAGCTATTGTACTTTTTGTTCTGGTGTGTAGACATTTAAACTGCGAAGTGCACCCTGGACTTTCCAAGTGGGTGTGGTCAGGGTGAGCTGGAATAGGGCTACTCATTATACAAGTGAAATCGCTGCAGCCAATAGACGCTGGAATTTTTCACATGAAGTTTCAATTTTATGCCACCTACTCCCTTCCTCATTCACCACAGTCTCATATCCTCAAATGCAAACTTGTGAATCACCCCCTCCCCAGACCACTGACTTTATAGAACCCTCCTATAGGTGGAAGGCTTAGAAAAAAAGATGCTGATAAAAGTCAGAGGAAGAGTCATTTGTGTCCCCTCTCCCCTAAATATCTTTTCTTCCTTTTCCAGAATTTTAAGAAATTTTCTTAAAAGTGAGGGAAACAAAAGGATTCTGAGCCTAAATATCCCTATTTCCAGAAAATGTTATCAAACCTGCACTGGCTTTTGTAGTTTGCTTTGTAGGGTGAAAACTTGTTGATTTAAATGACAAATTTTTGCAAAACAGGTGCTTACTCTTTATATTCCATTTTTTCCTTAAGGAAATGGAGCAAGTTAAACTCAGAATGTCAGTTAATGTTCTTCATGATAACCAGGTTTTCCTCTTTCTACCACATCTCTAATTCGGCAGAACCTCTTTGTTTCCAACTCTCCCAAAGCTGACTCCATCTTTTTTTTGCAACAAAAAAAGGACTATAAACCCATTGATGATGACTTAACATAATTACCTGTTTCTATGCATCGCTTGATTTAATGCTAAGAACAATAGAAATACTAGCTATCTGTGCTTCTAAGAATCTATGTTTCAAAAAATACAAGCAAGATGTTGAGATGATGCATAAGACCCCTCAGAACCAAAGCAAAAAAACATGTCCCTCGACTTACCCAAGTCAAAAATGGCCAGACTTAATATAACCAATTAAGTTACTTAAATTAATGTTCTTAACATCTCATTGTCGACCAGGATTTTTGGCACTTGGATGAATGTATTATTTTGATTGAGATAATTTAGGGCTGTAACCGGTCTAAGGACCTGTTGATTTCTGCCCTTACTTAGACTATAAGCATTCAATCAATCTGGAACAGTCTACTTGCTTTTTAATAATTAGCTACACCTATAAAGTAGAATTTTATATCTGCATGAAACAGTATTCTCGGATGTTTCTGTGATGTACATACATTGCTCAAAGGAAATAATTAAAAAACAAAACAGGAAAGCTTAGAACAGGAAACAGCTACTAGTAGTAAAGGGCCACTGGGCAGATAGGCACAGACAGTAAGAAATTCAGTACTATGTCTAAAAATAATGCTGTAGAGGTCTAAAATCAGCTCTAAAAATCTCAAATATCTTTCTAGTTCCTATCATGGGATCATAAGCAACAGAACCTAGGTAAGGAAGGAGTAGACAGTAAAACCTCTTCTTGTCTTCAACAGACATTCATTGGTGAACCCATAAAATGCCATCAATTCAAGTGCAAGGTCATCATCACAAGCATTTTCTAATGACAGGGGGAAATAATAGGAATGCTAGTTTTCACAACATGTCCTTTTGAACTTAAAGTCTTTTATTATTTCCATTACTGGCCAGGGAAGGCTATTTTACAGTTGAATTAAACAGTCAAAAGAATTAGATACACAGTCACTCGCAAAGGCATGGTGTTTAGAAATGCGTTCCCCAAGCCCTAATGCGCTCTGCTCTCTAATATACACAACTTGAAAATATCCTTAATGAGCATATTCACAAAACGAGCTTGCTTTCATCAGCTGCCCCCATTGAGTTTCTATACTAAGGGGCCTCAAGAGATTTGAGTTCGGTCTATTGAAATTTAGTGAATGGGGACCCAGCACTGTGGAAGCCGCCCCCCGAGACAAAAGCTCGTCTTACCATTTGTTTTCAGGGCCACAAGCTTCCTGACTTCTCGACACCAATTGAGCTTCTTCTGGCTTTCAAGGGAGGCCTGGATGTTTCTGTCGATGAGGGCTTTTTGGATGATCTCCCGAAATTGTGGACAAAACTGGCAAGTTCTGAACATTTCCAGTGTGTATCGGTGCATGGATTTAAAATGATGAATGATCCCATTTGTAGGTTTAAAAATATCTTCTGGAGTTCTCTCTCTGATCTTCACAGCTTTCCGCATATTGCTCAAATACAAAGCCAGAGGAAGTTGTTGCTCAGCCATCGTGCTCCACAATACCTGAAGAGGAAGAAAAAAACCCATTCCGTTAGCCTGACTTTGAATCTACTCTCCTATATACCTGCCTGCAGGAAACCCCAGTGTTTGATCTTGTCATTACCCTAATCTGTAGGCAAAAGATCTTAGTCACTTCTACTCCCAGGATACTAGCTGGCCCCAAAGATTAACTCATACTGGACTGTTTTAAGTTACATCACTCTTAAAGATTAGTCTAAACAAGAGAAGGAAGGCGGAGAGTGGGTACTGAGGAGGAGGGGAATAACCCTATACTGGAAAGACAGTAAATATTTTGTGAAAAATCCTGCAATTTTATGCTGTTGTCCAGGCATCTGATTGGAGTTTCCTCTTTAGCACCAAAAAGAAATATTTATAAAGAGTTTATTTATAAAATACATTACAATATTTTTTAAAGAGTTATAAAACTGAATGTTTTATAACCAATGAAAAAGCCTATTTCCAGCAAGATGCTTTGCAATTTTAAGAGCAAACAAACAGCAGTCTTTCTGAACCTCTCCACTAAACTTTACAACATCAAAATAATAACAATAATAGAATACTAAATTCTACACTTCCAAGAGCAGACACTGGAGCTCAATTACTTCAACACAACTGCCAGCTAAAATTTATTATCGCCTTTCAGGTATCAACACTCAGATGTATTTCCCACCCTGCCTTCACCCTGAAATCTTCAAACATAATGAACTGGTAGAAGGAAATTAAAGTCTGGAAGCAGAAGAGGAAAGACATTGCAGCTAGGGGGCCACTCAGGACAAATGAACGAGGAGAGGCACAAAGCCAGCATCTACAACCCACGCCAATAGTGTGGAATAATGTGAACTGATGTACCTTGGGATCTTTGCAGTGTGGAGCTGTGTGAAGAGCCAGCTCTCATTCACTTGCACTTAGTAGGGTGCCTCACCATACATCCTAATTTCCAAGATGAAGACAAAGATGGTTTCAGAGCATTAAGATATTCCCTAGAAAGTTTCACAGCAATTGTTAATACCACTCCTGCATCATGTTATTTGCCAGGGCAAGCTGCTAGTTGAGAAAGAAGTTGAACAGATAGATGTAAGTGTGAAAGAAAACCTAAATATTAGAGAAGCCACTCCCGGGTGGGTCTAGACTCTCTTAAAGCCATTGAAGACAGTTGGCCTAAATGACCCCAAGAGTGCTTCTGAGGAGTTTCCTGGTAGAAGTTTTGGGTCAGGATTCCTGATCTGATTGCCAGATGAGGTTTGGGAGAAGTCATTCTCTGGGTCAAACAGTAATCTCTCTTTTGATGTCAACCATTCCCTGCAGGTAGAATTGGGCAAAATTATACCAGAACCACACACACACACACACAATGAAGGGACAAAAACATCACACACACTTCTCCTTTGTGTATGGCAAAGTCTCTTTCACTAAGTCATTCATTTGTCTGTCCATCACTCAACAAGCGTTGTCCGGCCATCTAGAGAAGGCCATATTTGATGCTGGGGCTAAAAATCAAAGGCGACCTTATTGCCCTTATTGAGGTCACATAACCACCTTAGTCTGCAGCTAAGGCAACAGAAGTACAGGTCCTGCGCAGGTCCCACACCATCGGGGCAGAACTTTGCCTAGAAGCCCAGTCTTCCAATACCTGCCTCTTGCTATTCTCACAGCACCATACCTATGGTTGCAATGCCTGCTCTTCCAGGTGGAAACAGGCAATAGGAAGATTTTCCAGTTAGGCGAAGCCTCTTTCTGCTTTTCTGAAACTTCTATTATTTTCTTCTGAACCCAAATATCTTTCAAATGGTGAGAGCTGTAAACCATATGCAAGACATGCAAATGTCAACATTCCATAGCCCAAATGCCATCTCATTCATAGGCTTAGCCTTGCACAGCCTGCAGAATTGCATCCTTAAAGGAAATCAAGACCCACTGTCTAAGTGCCCAGTACTTGGACTTCTCCACACTTGAGAAAAGAATATAATTTTTCTGACCTGTGATTGTAATGTCCTTATTGACAAAAATATACAATATTACCCTGAACATTTAAGTTTCTGTTAACTCACTGACTTTTTATCAACAATTCCTTATGGAATTTTGGAATGCACCCCTCCAAAAATTCAAAAATTATACAAAGAATTGCAAGAATGAAAGAAGCACCATAGACAATGAGAATGGAGCAGTAACTGGCTGCTCAATAACCTGGGCCACTGGGGAATGGATGTGGTCCAGAGGACTGACTCTCTAATGAACAATGGTTCTTCCAGAATGCTGCCCTGAGACACTTGACGAGACCGGCTTTCCAAGGAAAGATCAGAGGCAGGGAGAACTGAAAAAGCTGAGCTCCTTCCTTACTTAATACCACTGCTTTCCTGACAGGCCAGGTGGCAGGATGTGGGACAACCCAGGCTGACAAAGACCGCCTGACTGTGAGATAGGAGCTGGGGCAGGGGCCTGCAGATCGCTCTAAACTGCAGCCTCCACAAGGCAGGCCAAGGCAGGCCACTTCTACCTGCACACTTCTCTTACACTGCTGCAGCTGAAAATGATAAACACCGTCCCGCGACCCCAGCCCCCACCCGCTTGCAGAGAACTCTGGAGTGTTTGCAAGCTGTCCTTGGAAAGGTTAGCTGACTCTCGCCTGGTTTTGTTGACCCTAAGACATCCACCCCCCTCCCCGTGCGCTAGTTCTGCACAACCTGAGAAAAGGCCATAGCTTTCTGCAAGGTCTCCGTGGCCACGAGCATGCAGCCCTTGAT
>NW_006438088.1:8777693-8778164 GCF_000325575.1 Pteropus alecto
ACACGAAAAGGAGCAAAGCATCAACGACCACCCAAGCAAGCGGCCCCGGGAGCGACTCTCCACCAGTCAGCTGCACTTTAAGTTCTCTGCATAACCTGAAAGGAACAGCTGGCTGCATGAATCCAGGGCTGTCAGCCTAACATCTGGCGCGGCGACCTCAACTCCTAGCATTTCAAAACCTACATAATGGGCACAAAAGGCCAACAAACTGCCCTCCAGGACCGTTGCAAAACCAAGGGCAGGTCGACAGGTCCAGCCCCGGAGTCGCTGCCAAATGCGTACCCGCAGCCCTTGCCCGGGGATGCGGCGATTACCTCTCCGAGCCGCGCGATCCTCTCCCGAAGTCCCTAGTCCGGGTCAGCGCAGGCGAACGCCGCAGGCGGTGGTCGGGGTCAGAGCCAGGAGAAGGCGGCTCCCCATGGACGCCCGGGCTCGGGGATCGCTCACTGGCTGGGACAGCCGGGGGTGTGG
>NW_006438088.1:8778226-8799193 GCF_000325575.1 Pteropus alecto
CTCTGCACTTGGCCCGCCGCAGAGGCCGTAGACTGCCAGTTCTCTTTTTTTCCTTTCTGTTTTACCGCCGCGGCTAGCGGGGGATTTCCACCCAGGGACTTTCCGAGTCACGTAACGCCGCCATCCAGTGCTGTAAAGAGCCGACGACGGCCCGCAGGGGTCGCAGGAGAGTAACCGAGCTGCGGCCCGCCCGCCCCTCCCCTCCCACCGCGCGAGAAACTCCTGCGCCCCGCCCCGGGGTGTCCCCGCGTGAGTCACCTGGGCATTTCGGAAGCTGGGCCCAACGTCACATCCATGTGGAAATCGCGGTGATGGGAACTGGAAATGAAATAGGTTTTTTTTTTGTTTTTTTTTTTTCTCAGCCGTTTTTCTGCAGAAAATCATCAACTGTGGAGAACAAGAAGGGAAATAATAAAGAAAGAAAACCCTAAAAACCACCTTGGCGTCCGAGACCTCAGGCCTCAGGGCAGGTTCGAAAAGCTTGGGCTGTGCACATGATGCGCTCGTAGAGGAGCTCCTTACCCTGGGCCCCTTGGCTCCCCAAGGGGATTTCTAGTAAAAGCAGCAGTCGCAGCCTTGCCCTTCATCCCCAGCGTTCCTGCCAGCCGGGCCCCCAGGCTGATGGGATGCAGGTCTGAGGTGACAACAGATCCCGTAGCCCTGCAGCCTTAAAATTCGCAGGAACCAGGCAGAGCTTAGATAAAATTAGGAATCTGAACAACTACCAACCCCATTCAACACTTGATTGATTTCCTCTTGCCCATTTCTGCACACCAGGTGCCCAGGTGGCACCACATTCAGGTAGCATTTCAGTTTAGAAATCACTTCTAGTCCATGACTGCCCTTGCTATGTCCTCCCGCTAAGATCTTATTAGGAGTCTTTTTAGATGTCCTAATAATCACCCCAAGGTGCCAATGGGGTGATTTTTACACCACTCCCCTTTATTAAATAGCATGGTAACCCATTGTCTTCACCCAGAGGGTGTCCTGTGGAATTATGTGTCTACCACCTGGGCAGTGGAGGTGCAAGAGTTGTGGAGAGAGGGGTGTTAGGCCCTTTTACCACTTCCTCTGCCCATTTCCCAGAATGGCTAACTAAACTAGGACCAGATTGAAATATTCTGTACCATTTTCCCCTTGTAGACTTAAAAAAGGCTATATATATCTCATGTTTTGAATAGAAAAAAATATACTCCTTTATCCAGCAAGGACCTGCAGTGACTGAGAGGGGGCCTGGAAGAAGGGTTCTATTTCCATTTTTTTTTTTTTTTTAGCAAAGGGAAACTTAGAGCAGAGTCAGTAGTAGCCAAGGCCCCACAGCTGATGCAGGTCATTTAAAATGATGGCTGGAATTTTTTCGAAATCCAAACCTCCTGATATTTGTTCTCTTTTTGTTCACAAATATTTTTAGGTGCCAACGGTCAAACGATGGACAGTCAAGCTAATAATAATTCATAATAATGTCTATCAAGTCCTTACTGTATGTCAATCTTAAGGTGAAATGTTTGAAATGCATTCTGCCATTTAAACCTCACAACAACTCCACTTTGCAGCTGAAGAAGTTGAAGTTTAAAAAGCTTAAGCCGTTTGCCCAAAGTCTACACAATCAGTAAGTGGCAGAGCCGTGACTGGCACTGGGCCCATCTTACTTCAAAGTCCACAATCTGAAATCTCAACTATTAGACATTAGTCTCAGGAAAGATCCTACAAGACTGAGTCTCAGGGCCCCCCTTTGTATTCTGGCCCCCAGCCTCACAACACATGGCAGTCGTTTGTCACTTAGCCAAACATGGACATGGACATTGGGCAGGGGGCAGAATATGAACTTGGGAAGCCAGACAGCCTTGATTCTATCCTCAAGAAACTTCGCTGGGCTGATCGAGATGATAAAAAGTGAGGTTCTCCTCAATCCTCACACTGCTCCCTGCTTGTGCTCCTTTGAAACAGAATTTTCCTGCTGTCTTTCATCTCTCCGGCTCTGGGCCCTGATCTCCTCCTATATCCTCCACTGCCCCTTTCCGGGTTGATGTCTGCTCCCTGACTTGATGAGCTAGGAATGCAATAATGGGAGTAACAAGCCTGAAAGAGCTGGTCATATCTGCTGCTTCTGATTATCCCGAGGTCGGTACTATGTCACCTTGCCTACCAGGATTTGTGACAAGGTCATTGCAGTCAGGTGCAGGAGTGGTCTGTAGTCCTCAGTTTTGCTCTGCCCCCACTTCCCGTAATTCTACTACTGGAGGGATGGTCTCTCTGAGGAGGCATTCTTAGTCCCTCCCTTGCCACTCTGTTAATCAGGGCTCCTCTGGCTGATTACACTTTTCTCTTTCTAATCCTTAACAGAAGGGCAAGACCAATAATAACTTTCTTAGTAATGAATCAAAAGGAAAGAGTAGAAGAGGGAGAACGTAGAAGGAAAGAGTCCTTATGAGAAAGAAGATGAAAAATTTGGGGAGATTTCTGGAATGAGTTGAAGCCAAAGAGATATAGAGTGTCCAAAAGCCTTGCAAGGGACTTTAATTTCTTCAATAGATCTTATCAAGATGAACAGAACTTGGCAAAGAGAAGAGAATATTGATTAACACCCAGCAGACACGTAGGAGAAAAAAGACGTGTTTCATTCGAAGGAAAAAGAAACCTGGTTATGCGGCGTGTTTTGGAGTGTTCCTGAGTTGTGTGCCATTTTCACCATGGTGACAGCATTCACATATCATGAAATGTATACAGTGAGCACACATTACCTCTTAGAATTAGACAGTCTGTGGGCCTGTGCCTGAACCTGTATGTTTATGCCACACAGTGAAGAAGATGGGCAATCCGGAGATAGTGGGAGGCAGGAGAAACACGTTTAATGAGAGCAGATACGGCAGCTGAGCAGGGGACCCGAATCTGGCTCAGCTCAAACCAGAGTTCGTGAACCTTGAAATCAAGAAACGGTCACGGTGTATTTCTGAAAGTGTTTGTAATTGCAGGTCATGACAATCACAGGTTAAACTAAAATCGAACATTTTATGTTTGTTCTACAATTATTCCGCTTTTCCTAGCGCTGGGCTCTGTTGAAAAGGAGGATCGATGTTCAACATATTTTGAAACAGCCTTATGTCAGTATGACAGTTTAGTTATTACAGGGTTACTTTGAATCCTGCTTCAAATTTTAATAACCCTTAGCTGAGCTTTGAGATTACTGAAGAGTAATGTTGGTACTTTCAAGGCTGCTATAAGGGCTAGTTCTGAAAAGACAGTAGAAGCTATTTGTGGGCTGTAATTACAAGGAGAGCTGGGACGATGTTGTCATGGATTTCATCATCATAGGAATGCCAAATTCTCCTAAAATGCTACTTCTTATCTAGGTACTTCAGATCCTTTACAGGTATTATCTGAGATGAATGGAGAAACCAAGACCCACCTTAGTGATGGGACTGAAGTGAGGTAACCTAATGAGTCACTAATAATGGGAAAGAAGACCCTGCACTGGAAGGGAGGGGGTTGGTTTAACGTCAAGTACAGCTCTTATCTATTATCCCATTTTGCCTGAAAGCACGGGATGCTGAAATCTAAAACTTGGCAGAAAATTCACTCCCCCAAATTCTGGTTTAATTTTCTGTCAACACTTGACTGAAACACTTGGCAAAGTAATTTTGTTTTACGTCGCGAATATAAATATTCAGTACTTGGTTTCATTTCTCTTTCTGTGGAAGCTGCTGTTAATGACCAAACATGAACAATTACAAAAGATCTGAAATGGGTGTTAGGAACTAACCAGTAATTCAGTGTTGGGTTTAACAGTAAGTTGGATGTTAATAGGAATAAATGAATTCCTGTTAGTTGGAATAGTGCAGGCTGTTGTGAAAGTCTGCCTTTGATGCACCCTCTTTCTTTAGTCCCTCGATTCCTTCATTTGTCCCTCAATTTCTTCAGTTGTTTGAGGTGCCCATAACCCTGCTTCCTTGCCCTTCCTGCCTCCTCGCCCTCTTCCCCGCCCTCCCCATCTCCATAAAAAAGGAATTCAGCTTTTATTCTCTCAGGGGCTTGATTTCTGGGGCTGGCTAATCTAATAAAGTAACTCATGTTTATTTTTGAAAACAGATTGCAACGTGTTATTGTGTTAATATTTCTTGAGTAACATTCCTATTGAAACCAGAACTTCCTAGAGCTTAAAAGTAGAAATTGTAAGCAAGTTAGCAGGCTGGAGACAAAGCTGCTATAGTTCCATGATTCTGAGACGCCATGGTTGCAAGTCCCATCATGGACTTAATAATAATGTGACAGGTGGGGAGAACAACCACATTATATAAATGTACTACGTTCTTTCTTTTACTCACTGACAATAGCCTACATTTATTGATGTAATAACATTCCTCTTTCTTCACTGTGTTGTGAAGAAAAGACTTTCTTTCTACTCTCCTAGGTTTAGTAGCTATATCTATGAAATAAACTGATATCAGGCTGATTAACAGGAGACAATGTGTTCGAATGTATTAACTTTTAACATTATATGCTTGGGGCATCACAGGAAAAAAAGCGAATACTCAAAAAATTGGTGAGATTTGACAGCTTATGTATTGTCCTATAGAGGAAAGGGAGGGGGGTTGCAGGCAACTTAGAAAGGAGGAAGTGATTTTTAGGAAAGAGGAACGGGCCCTTAGAGGAATGGATGGAGGCCAAGATAGTTTGTGACAAAGTCTGTCTGGGTGTGGCGTCGACTTCTAGTCTCTACTCCTGTGATAAGAGTTGATCTTTGCTGGTGGATGAAACTCCAGGGGAGGAGACTAATGACAAGTGAGCTCCTTTTGGAGGATCTGTCTTGAGGCAGATAAGGGAAGGTGAGAGAAAGCCTTTTTTTTTTTGCCCTCCTAATTGTTCAGAATTTAGCTTTCTGCTCACATGTCATTTAATCAGAGAGAAGCCCCCCTGACTACCTTCTTCTCCTGTTCTGTCTTATTTTCTTTGCAGCATTGATCACAATTGGAAATTCTTTATTTATCGGTCAAATTGTTTATTATCTTCTTCCCCATCTGAATGAAACTTCAGGAGATCAGGATGCTTGCCTAACATTGTTCACCTCCATATCCCTTGTGCTCAGAAGTGTTCCTGGCACGTAGTAGGCACTCAATTAATAACGATTGTGTGAATGAATGAAGAGAGAACTTTTCTAACTACAATTCTAAGCTCGCAGTTACAGACAATGACAACTGTATCACTTCGCCCCCGGCATTCAAGTCTTTTTACATTAAATTTTTAAACTAATCACTATGTCAGAAATTCTTAAATGTTATAACATTTATAACAAAATGTGTCATAAAATTAAGGCAATACGGTATTTGGGGAGTCCAAACATTTCAATTCAGTTTACTGAGCCTACTCTTTCAATTTGGTTCAACTCTTTCAGTTCAGTTTACTGGGTCTTTTGGGTTAATCCTATTAAGTGATTTATCTTTTTATATAAGTTAGAGAATAGAGAGAATAACAAATAATAATGAGGAAAGAAGAGGTGCCCCTTTTTAAATTTTAAGTCCCCAAATATACTGTTAAGTCTCTCTAATTCACTGAAGAAGAAAATAGCCTGGCTTTAAATAAGAGTGTGTGTCCTTGAGATGAATGAGCCAGTCATTTTTCTCTTTCTTATTAGAACAAATAAACAACAGCAGGGCAGAGAAGCACCGATCCTCCCTCTGTTTGGGGTATTTATTATGTATGTTTATGCATATCTACTATTCTCTTGATTACAGTGAAGTTGACCATTTCCTCATGTGAATGTTTAGAAGTTGTAAAATGTTTATTTATGCACTTTAGTTTTTAAAAATTCATTTGTAAGTGAGCTTATCATATACAAAAATATTAATTTTTTTTCTGTTACTGAAAAAACTCTTATTTTCTGAACTTGTTCTGTTTTCAAAAAGTCCTAAGAACTTAGCCTTTTTGATTCTAGTTTTCATTAGAGAGCATTTAGAAACTTAGAAATGAATTTTGCCATTGCCATATTTTAAATATATACCTTGGTGGCTGTCTGGGTTTTTCATACTTGAAATAAATCTGCCAAATCCATCTTGAAACATGTTCATCTTTAGAGAAAACAACTAGATAGGCATCATGCTTCATCTCTAGAATGAAATGTAGTTTTCTCCTGTAATAAGTAACTTTCATGGTATCTTATAGATGTTCCCCCCCAAAAAACTTTGATTCTTGAGGCTTTCACGGTCAGTTCTTGGCTTCTCTGGTTCAGTGAAACACTCATCCTTTGGCTGGTTCTCAATGATGTCAAACATTCAAACTTGAGCAAATGTGGGATTTCAGATAAAAAAAAAAAATTCTTTAATAAAAGAATTTAATTCATATATACATTCCTGGCTTTGAAACTTCAGGAAAATTATTGTACTGCTTGGGTGGCTGAAAAATTCTTGGCCCTGGGCATTTTAACTATAATTGCTCAGAAATGTACAACCTGTTACATCTTATTCTCTAACTACAGTAGTTTTCTCTATAATAACTGAACTATTCATACAGAACTCTGGATGCTGCCACGTTTTCAAAGTGCCTTTCTAGAAATCAGATGATGTGAACGGAAAACTTATCACAGGAAAACATAAATAACCTCCTAAACTAATGATCATTTAAGCTTTAAAGTGTCTATTTATCTGATGTTTTCTGAGTTAGTATTTATTTCAGTTCTTTTTTATGTATGTCTTTTCTTTTCTTTTCTCTTTTAGGTGAGGTAACCCTTGGTTGACCTCACAGATTGCAAGGACCTTGTCCACTTACAATCCCTTATCTTTTTTATTTTTTACGCCTACAGCATCTGGTCTTCCTAGGTGGTCTCCCATCCGAGTACTAACCAGGTCCGACCCTGCTTAGCTTCCAAGATCAGACGGGATAGGGTTTGTTCAGGGTGGCATGGCCGTAGACTATGTAAGTCTTTAAGTTGCAAATTCTGATAGGAATTATATTGAGAAACTTTAGGAAAAATGGTAGAATTTTCACATGAGTCAGATGATTATTTTTTTCCCTTGTTAAATTGGTTTCACTTGCAAATTGAAACATTTGGATGCACTAGTCCTTAAGAATCATTACAACTCCAACATGTTACTCTTCTATTGCTCCATAGAGAAACGTATCCATGAATTAATATTCTAGTGGGTTATATTTAATATAGAAATCTGAATAAAGGGTCTGAACCGCACTGCTGAGTTCAAAGCTCAGCTCTGCCACTTACTAGATCTTGGGCAAGTTACTTCACTTCTCTGAATAGTTCTGCATTTGAAAAATGGAGCTAATAATAAGACTTAGGGTTATTAGGAAGATTAAGTAAACTAATACATGTGATATGTTTAGAGCAGTGACTGACACATAGTAATGTTAGCTCTCATTTGTTCATTTTAGTGACAGGACAAATCTTTTTATTCTAAGGTTTGCTTGGAATTAATTATATTAAAAGTTATAACAAGGCTTTTTCTGGTTGTTTTACACATCACTAGCAAAGAGCATTTCTTTTAATTTTTTCAAGGGAATTCAAGAATTTCTTTATGCATTTACTTATTTTTTAATAAATATGGAATTATAGAACTATTAAATGTCAGCATGTGATAGGACCTTAGAAACCATCCAATGCTGATGATTTTTTTTTCTTTTCCTTCATTTTGACAATGTTTAGTAAACAATTTCCTTCAATTCTATTGAGGTATAATTGACAATTGTATATACTTAAGGTATACATGGTTATTTGATATATATATACATTCTGAAATGATTACCACACTAAGCTAATTAACACATACAGTATCTCACATAGTTACTATTTTGTTTGTGTGATGAGAACACTTAAGATCTACTCCTTAAGTATCCAATACAGTACCATTGTTTTTCAATAAGACATTTTAATTTCAATCCATTTGAAAATATAACACATTAAGCCAAGAGTAAAGACACTCTTATTTTTAATTCACTAAATGTATTTTTATTGGGATCAACTATCTTTATATACATGGCTTGATTTCTTGTATACATCATAATTTACTTTTTTAAAAAATAAAAATTACATATATTTAAGGTGCATAATGTAATGTTTATACATATACATAGTAAAATAATTACTACCGTCAAGCTAATTAACATACCTATCCATAGTTACATTTTGTGTGTATTTATGTGGTGAGAGCTCCTGAAATCTACTCTCTTAACAAATTTCCAGCATACAAAAAAAGTATTATTAACTACAGTCATGCTGTACACTGGCTCTCTTATCTGTCCTACGTAACTGCAACTTTGTACCCTTGACCTACATCTTATTTTTCCCACCTCCCCATCCCAGTACAGTCACCATGCTGTACAGTAGATCCCCAAACTTATTTATCTTATAACTGAAAGTTTGTTTCCTTTGGCCAATACTTCCCCCTAACAGAAATTCTAGAGTCCCTTGAACATGATTCGAAGGTCATCCTCAAGACTATGCAGGATGGCTGAGAAAAGATGAGCCTTTATGGTCTCTTATCTAATTTCACCAGTACGGCTTTGCTTTCCTCTACTTTATATATTGCATTTCTTGATAAGAATTTAACTCAAATTTCCTCATTTGGCAGATGAAGAAACTGAGCCTTAGCAAGGTGAATTGATATACTCAGGGACACACAGCAGATGAATAGCAGACCAGACATAAAAACCAAGTTTCCTGACTGCACAGTAGACCACATTCTACACCATGCTACCATGGACATTTCCAAACAGATGAAAATAAAAAATAAACAAACTCATAAACAGCAATAGCCAAAACCCCCCACAGTATCTCTAGGAAATAACACCTCCTTTTTGTCAAGCCAGATTTCTTCCACTTGATACAAGTAATAAAATTAAGCTAAGGGAATTACAATTTAGAAGTTAAATAAGATACCAGAGACTGGGCCTTTAGATTGTTTTGTAAAATCTTCAGAGCCTTAATCAGATTTAACTTGCCTATCTATAGAAAAATGAATAATTGTTCTTTTAAAGGAAGAATCTCAAGGGCCAAATAATTCATATGTGTCAAGTATGAGATTCAGGGGCGAAAACATTTCCTATGGCTCTAAAGCAAGCATTATAATTTGAGGTTTCCTGACAGCTTTATTTTATTTATTTATTTATTTATTTATTTATTTATTTATTTATTGCTAGGAAAGAAATACTAACCTATCTTTTCCAGGCCAAATGCCAAGTTAGGCAATTACCCTTTGCCCACTTTCTTTCCTCAAGCTGTTTTAATTAGATAAGAACTCTGCCTTCATTTCCTTTTGTGAACTGAAGTGTTGCCACATGCCTTTCAACAACTGTTAATGCCCTAGTTTGCTGAATGCCTTTCCCTTCGGAAGGGAAAAGGTTTTGCCCTAAGTTCCTGGCTTTCTTCAGGGTATAAAATGCTTTCCAAGGAGCAGAGGGGCTAGGGGGAAAACTTTTCATGTTTCCCAATGCTAGATCTCTCAGCTTCAAGTCTGCACCAAAGAAGAATCAATAAGCCACACAGTCCCTGCCTGCCCCAGAGATATTTGGTAGATGTTAAGGGGAAAGCTTTAATAAAATGCTCAAGAAAGAATTAAGTAGATCAAAGTCTTGCAGTCAATCCTCCACCCTGCACCCTGTCCCTTAACTCCTTGAAAAACTGCCCAAAGAAACAATGGATCCATAAAGTCACAGAAGACAGGCAGTCTACTGACTTTCTCCATCTCATCAACAGCATGACTTTTCCACAGCAGCAGAATAGCAGTGCCCAGTGTCCACTGGAGCAAGGCTTTGTACTCAGAAAGAGCTGAGTTCTAGTACTAACTATTCTACTTAACAGTGACGTTATTTTAAGCAACTTCTTGAAACCTCTTTCCTCAGGTTTAGATAGTTTTACACTTAAAATATCTTAGAGCTGTCCCATATCAGCAACTTCTTTATTATTTTTTATTTTTATTATTTTTAATGGCTACACAGCATTTCATTATATTAGCTGTACCCTTATTCAGCTATTGACAATCATTTAGGCTGCTTCCAGTTTCTTGCTCTGAGAAGCAATGCTGCAGTGCGGGTGAGTCATTGCACACATAGGAATAAGTCTGTGAGATTATAAGTGGAAGGGCTGAGTAAAAGGCTCTTTGTATCTGAAAGTTGGACTGATTGTGCCAAATTATTCTCCATGTGGTTGACCCTCTGTGCTCACACCCTGGACTGCTGTTTCCCTATGGATATCTTTGCTGAAAAAAGCATCTCATTGAAGTTTAATGTACATTGCTCTTATTGCCACGAAGGGCGAGCGTCCTTTCACAGTTTAAAGATCCATTTTTATTTCCTTTTCTATAACTGCTCAAATCTGTTGTCCATTTTCTCTTGGGTGTTGGCCTTCTTTATCAAAGTATAAGAACGGTTTATGTACCTGGAGATTAGTCCTTATCTGCTGTACCAATTGAAAATCACTCACACACACATATACACACACACACACTTTTCTCTTTCAACTTTGTTTAGTTTTTCAAGCATTAAAAAAAAGAATTAAAAAAGAATTTTTTAATGGCTTTTGGGGTTTTATAATATTTAGAAATGTCTTCCTTACTCTGCAGTTAAAAAAGTTAAAATCTTCCAATTTACTTCTGAATATTTTGTGACTTCATTTTTCACATTTACATGTTTGATCCATCTGAAATTTATTTTATTTATTTAAAGCTGTGAAGTAAGGATCTTATTTTATTTTATTTTGTATTTTATTACCTTATCATTTTATTTTATTTTACTGATTTTTCCAGATGACCATCTTGTTCCAGTGTCTTTTATTGAATAATATACATCAGTCTCCAACTAAATTTATCCTAAATTTCTGTGCATATTTTAACACATTATTGGACTTTACACACTACTCTATTGACTTTTGGTCTGTTCTTATGCAAAAAATAGTTTTAATAATTAGAATATTATAAAATACTTTAATATCTAATAGGGTATCTATCTTCTAATTTTTCAAGACTTTTCTGGCTAATTTTGCTTCCTTACTTTTTCATACAATGAATCCACATATCTAGTCCCTCCCCCTCCAAAAAATTTCATTAGTTTTTTTTGGCGGGGGGAGAGAGGAGTGCATTAAATTTATAATATTTCTTAGGAAGACTATACATTTATAATGTTGAATCTTTTTATTTAAGAATATGATATGTCTTTCCATGTGACTATTTTTGTGTCCCTCATTAGAAGTTTGAACATATAGATGTCATTAAGTAGAGAGGATTTGAAGGATAATAATGGTACCTACCTCAAAGAGTTACTGTAAGGATAAACTGAAGATAATGGCTCTTAGTCTGCTCAACAAATATAATGTATGACAAATATACACTTTATTGCCATATCCTGAAGTATGTGTGACTAATCTAATAAGGTAAATCATTCTCACAATAACTTGAAATTTCCATGACTGTGACCCATTCTTGCTTCTACCCTGAAATAGAAACTATTTTCCATTCTACCCTGTACCCAGCTCACCTCTGGGACAGGTGTAGCAAGGTGACCAGAAGTCCCATGGAGAACATCTGTGACATTCTTGTTGGACGTAAGAGTTAAACAGGTTATGGCTGCTCTGCCTGTCAGCACACGTCTCTTCTCAACTGTGGACAGGGTGAAGAAAATATTGCTGGACACTTTACAAATTTCAAAGCTTTTTTATTTTTGTTTTGAAAGTAGAGAGTGTCCCACCATAGGATAGTAGAAAGGTTGATTAAGAATACTCAGTCGTCTTCTGGCGTAGGGTCCTGCACTTGTTGAGATTCCCATCACAGGGCCTGAGAAGGACGTTATCACAACCCCTCCAGTGTGTGAGGGTATTAGCCTAACCACAAGGAATTCCTTGCCCCAATCCCTTCCCCATACCCAGAGAAATAGCTCTCAATTTTTTAATTTTTAACTTTTGTTTGAAATGAAGCCACACACACAAAAAGGATGCTTTGTGGTCAATCAAATGACATATGGATTATCGTCTCCTGACACTAAGTGCCCCATATCCATACATTTGACACATCCCTCATGGCACACTATGGTATGATCAATATTAAGCTTAATGTTTCATTTGCTATACCATATTCAATCTTCACAAGTAGGTGTCATTATCTCATTTTACAGATAAAATAACTGAGGGTCAAGGTCACAGATCTAGAAACTGACAAAACTGCTACTAGAGATTTGCTTGTCTCCAGAGTCTGTCCTATTAATCACAATTCTTAATTTAGCAGATTTTAAAGAACTTAAACAAAATCAACTGAAAAAAACACTGTTTGACTTCATGTTAGAGCATGCTCCTTCATCTGGAATGGTAACATTGCCATGCTAGGCATTTTTAGCATAAGTATTTTTTTTGTTAATAAAATCACACCTTGACTGAGGCTATAGTTCCTGGTGCTTCTTGAAAATCAGCCTGAAAAAGTCCTGGGGAAAATTAATTATCTTTTCAGCTGCATTTGCTTTCAGGAAACAAGATTTACATTTTCATGCGATCTGAATGCACCATAGCAATAATCACTGAGGGGTACTCTATTCAATTATGTGTCTTAATCGTTTAATGCCTTCATTTGATAGAAAACTTAAATGTGCCACACCTTCATCTGGCCATTCCCGGGTAATTTATCCAAACTCTCACAAATATTTCACCAAATATGAAAGATGAGCCAGCAAATTACTTACTTCCCAAGGAAAAAAGCATGTGGCCAGTGAATCAGGGGAAACTGCCTGCCTAGGGAAGAACACACTGGAGGCATCCAGCATGAGTCACAGAACATGAGGACTATCCCATGATCAAGAAAGGTGAATGAACAAAGCCAGAGTTCCTTTTATAGTTTCCATTGGTGTGATTAGCTTGAGCTTGTTTCCACACAGGCTGATGAGGTCTGTTGTGGTAAGGAATGAGGGATTGTCACTTAGGCACCCAAAGGGCTACTCTATCAGAGAGAAGGTTTCAACCAGGTGTGGAGGGCATGGGGCCTGGGAATCACCATTGGGTAAGTGGGGAGACATTTGGAAGGTCAACATCGATGAGGTCCAACAGTGGGAAAGTCCTGGGGTCTAGGAGCAGCAGTACCACAGTTATAGCATTGGCAGGAGATGCTGGCTGGACTAGGTGTCAGAAGACCTCACTTTTAGGAGAACTGGAGAGAGCAAGCCTGGGACTTAGTCTTGGAGGAAGTGGAATATTTGGTGTTTCTGAGAGGCAGATATTCAGGGAAAGGACTGACTCAAGGGGAAAGGCTGCTTTCTTAGGAAATATATGTGTGTCGTGTTATCACTGTATTGTCTTCAGGAGGCCCTCAGTTTAGCACAAAGGGAGACACTCAGCTAAATATTTGCTGAGTGAATATATGAGGCATAAAGCAGGCATCCAGTTTCTGAATGTAGGACATGCGGCGCGAGCAGGTCGCTGAGTGGGGTTGACTTGATGCTGAGTCACCTGAACACTAAGGACATGGTTATCCCAGAGCCTAGGGTGGAGCTGAACCTGAAGGTGGTGGTCAAAGGCCCCGGGGGAGAGATTAGGAGAATGAAGAGTAGTCAGGCAGTGCCTTACTTATTCTTTGACAGCTTTACATTATTATTAGGTCTTCATTTTTAATCAAACACACTGCCTTAGCCCATTCAGGCTGCTATAACAAAAATACAAAGACTGGTGGCTTATAAACAGCAGAAATTTATTTCTTATAGTTCTGGAGGCTAAGAAGTCCAAGATAAAGTTGCAGGTGGATTCAGTGTCTGGTGAGAGCCTGCTTCCTAGTTCACGAATGGTCCTCTTTTCACTGTGAACTCAAGTGATAGAAAGGGCAAGGGAGTTCTTCTTTAAGGCACTAATCGCATTCGTGAGGGCTCGACACTCATGAATCACCTCCCAAAGGCCCCACCTCAAATATCAACATAAAGAGGATTAGGTTTCAACATACGAATTTAGTGGGAACACAAATATTTAGTCTATAGTACACACTGAAATGATCATCACTTTTGATCAAACACACTGAAAAGTTTTGTCGGTTTCTTCAGTTTCCATGGAACTAAGGTAGTAGACCCTTATTAGGGAAGTCTACCATTCAGTTTCAATTTATTGAACGCTTGTTATGTGGCTGTTGCTGCGATAGGCCCACTACAGACAGTATCTCTATTCTTCCCTGCAATCTTTAAAGTTAGATGTTGTTGGATCCTCCTTACAGATGAGAAACCTGAGGATCAAGTTCAGGGTTACACCCAAGGCTACATAGATAGGAAATATTGGGGCAAGAGTATCAGGCCCAGAATCAACCATCTTTCTCTAAAGCTCCCTGTGAGCCTCTCCCTGGACTAGCACTATTCAGACATTAATGTGGAGATGGGTCACCTTGTTGAAAAGCAGATTCTGGTTCAGAATCTGAGATAGGGCCCAAGGCTCTACTTTTCTAATGTTACTGCTGGTCTCTGAACCACATGCTGAATAACAAAAGTCTAGAGCAAGCTTGGCCAGATAGTAAATATTTTCATCTCTGTGGGTGGGCTAGGTAGTCTCTGTCACATCTACTCAACTCTGCCATTATAGTTCAAAAGTAGTCATAGACAATACGTAATTAAACGAGTGTGGCTATGCCCTATAAAATTTATTTATGAACACTGAAACTTGAATTTCATACTATTTTCAAGTGTCTCGAAGTATTATTTTTCTTTGGATTTGTTTACCCCTGTTTAAAAATGTAAAAACCATTATTAGCTCATGGGGCATAATTTCTTGACATGGGTCAGTCTAGAAATTCAGTGGCCTTGATATCCAGGGGTTGAAGAATTTTTAAAAAAAGATAACCTAGGGTAAGAACCATTACCAACCACGACAGCTGGCAAACAGGTGGCTGAGATGGGAGAACACAGGCCTTGGAATCAGAGCTACCTCTGTGACAGGCTTTGTCACTTTTAGCAGGGTAACGTGGGAAAGCCTTTTAACTTTAAAGTCTTAGTTTAGTTTCTTCAAGTGTAAAATGGGATTAAAAAGAGTACCTACCTCATTGGATTATTGCAAAGACAAAAATGAGATCATGAACATAAAGATTTGTGACACCAAGCAGAGATGAATTATAATCTTATATTATAATGTTTTCATCAATGACTGAAACAGGCTGTGAGGACAAGAGCCCAGCAGAAACTGACTGGAGCTCAGAGCTGGCTCCAAGATTCTGTTAGAAAGAATTTGCTGATCCTCACACTATGGATGTAAACAACCATCCAGTTTTGAGGAAAACACTTTGAGGAAGTGAGAACTATGTGCAGCTATATAAAGTAGGAACAAGGTCAATGCAGAGCACTTAGAAAGATGTTTATTCAGGGCAGGCCAAGGAATGCCTCAAGAGAATTGTTGGCATGGTTGGTATTAATTTAATAATGATTATTAATAGCTGACACAGCACTTACCGTCTGCTTGGTAATGTTTTAATGTTCTATAAGCTAATGTTTTAGTGTTTTATAGGCAGTAACTTATTTAATCCTCACAGTCACTTTATAAAATAGACACTATTTTTGTCTGCGTTTGACAGATAAGGAAACTGAGGCAAAGAAAGGGTAAGTAACATGACCACGGCCGCCCTTTTCATTAAGTGGCAGCACAGTTTGGCTCTAGGGAACTTGTCCTTAATCGCACTGGAAGTTTTTACCTCAAGGTTTTTTAGGTTCTTTGGATAAATTAGCTTAGCAGGGCATGGGGACTATGGGATGGGGGAGATCTTCTCCCAGGGAGCAAATGGGACCCTGGGATTTTTCAGTTCTTTTATGTCACTCGGTGATGACAGACAGCAAATCCAATTCATATGGAAATGAAAATAATTTTTTGGCCTTTGTATTTCACATTCACTAACAGCTCAAGCCAGAGACCTGTGCTACTTGTATAGTACACAGTGCAAGTGCAGACTGTACTCTGTATCTTGATGTAGATTCATTTTCAGAAGCAGGTGGAGGTGGCACCCATATTTTTGTCTCTCTTCTGTATGGGTGAAGACCTTGGTTGCATATGGACTGTGAACAGGCAGTATAAAACACAAAGATGTTTGTTATGGATAGAAAGGAAATGCCACCTGAACCAGGTCTCCCGAAATTAGTGCCTCTGATGACTTGGATCCAATGGGTCTGTAGAAAACTTTGTGTAATTCCCCACATCGTGCATTTTTCTTTTTTCTCCATTAGGTATATTCTAACAATTTAACAGATCTTTTAAAATTGAATTTGGAAAAGGAATTTTTAATAAGGATATTTCCAGCTCTATATACCTCAAAGAATTTGAGCTGGAAAATTGTCTCACAGTGTGTGTGCATATTTGGGAGCGTCCTCATTAATGAGATCAGATTTCCAGGATATTCCGGAATTGCTTTGACCACATTTTTTTTTTTTAATTTGCAAGAGGAACACTGAACCTAGAAATGTTATGTTACTTTTTATCAAAAGACAAATAATATTATATGAACTGCATATCTCTATGGCTTATAAAAACTGTATTTATAAACTTTGACCATGATCCAGTATCGGCTTTCTCAATTAAAGCAAAACAATCTCAAATTCTCTAAAGAATTCTTCCAGCCAGTTAGTGACTGTGTGCCTTCGTGTTATTTCCAAAAGAGTAATAGATATATCTTGGACTGTGGCCCTGCAGAAAATTACTATTTTATTAATTTAATATGATTTAACATATTATAATAATATTTCTATTAATTTAATGATAGTCATTAAATAATGATGACTTCATACAGACACATAACTAACTGGCATTTGTAATGTAGATTTCCTTTCAGTTTTCTGTTTTACCGATTTAATACTCAGAGATATTTTTAATGGACTCTATTTGTTTTACAAGAAATATGCCTTAAGTGGCTCAAAAGGAGAGCTTGCCTAATTTCTATGAAATATGCGGCCAAGAAAATCATCGGAAAGAATTGTTTAGATAAAAGAGAGTCATAGAAAAAGTCCTGAATTACTTTAAAAATACTTTGTAACAATTTCTTACTATGTTATGAGAGTCAGTATAATCAATTAGAAAAATACACAGAATACCAGGAATTCCCTAGCCTCACACCAGCCTCATTCATAAATATCATATGACCTCTTGTAAGTGACTGGGGACAGATTTCTATGGCAGTAAAGTGTTGATTTTGTGTTCTAGATAGAAATTGTTCATAATTTAACCCCCAAATATCCCATTAAGTAATATTTTCTTACATCAGGCTAGGCAAACGAAACAGAACAACATAAAAAGCGTTGCTGAAATGTATTTTCTAAAAATTTTTAAATTTGAAAAGAAATTCTTGAGGCACGATGATTTCTATAGGTATTTGGACCTTTAGTAAACAGATAACCTGACCAACACCATAATCTAAGAGAATACAAAAATAATATGCGTTATTTTTACTTTTAGTTCCCTTTGGTTAGGTGAGGAATTTATGAGGAATTTATTAGGAAATATTGAGATCCGGGCAACTCCCAAGAATCTATAACGAACAATTCAGGACGGTATACAATTAAGTATTATTTTTGTGGCTCAGATTATTGAATAGTATAGGAATTCAAAGGAGGATAAATCAACAAGGCAAGAAATTAACAAGCCAGAGCTTGAAGCTCCCTGAAGGAACCGAGAGTTGAGCCAGGTCTCACACAACAGGAATAATGTCGGATGAGTTCTGGAGAAAGGTGAGGGCCTTCCAGGATGGGAAAGTCAAGTGGGCCGAGTCACTGAGGTGGCAAATGAGCCCAGCAATTTAATGGGAGTGGAAAAAATTTGCCTGACTTGAAGAGGAAAAAAAACTGGGCTTGGTTACACTATAGAGGCCAACTGCAAGTCACCAGAAGTCTTTAGCTTTGTTAGGGGAGAGGAAAAGGTGCCTTGGAAAACTTTAAACAGGAACGTGCGAGGATGAAAATGGTGTTTAAAGAGGATTGATTTGACAATAAAGTACTCCAGAAGAGACCGAAAGGTTGTCCTTCGGGTGAAAGCTTCTTATATACTGCAGTGTCTTAACTTTGCTAACCAATGAACCTTTCGCCTTCACATTCCCTTAGACATTTTATCTAACATTTCAAATTTATTTCGTGCACTATTGTTCTAACATTTTATATCAATATACTCCATGCGATCGCACTATGCCGCTTTCAGTCCTTTGGACCAAGGGCAGGTAAAAATACACAAATGTGGGTAGAGTTGTGTTGGTAAACAAGGCAGATATGGTGTTTGCCCTCAGAAAACTTATCCACTGAGAGAGATTGGCGGCAATAAATTGTTACAAAATAATTAGTTAGAATTGCGGTAAGTGCTAAGAAATACTAGGTTATATGGGGAAGTCTCACGGCAGATTCTAATGCAGACTTGTGGCCTGAGAATTCGGGGAAATCTCTCTGGGGAAGTGACATTCACAAGGAGATCTGATTGGAGTGGAAGAAGGGAGAGTAGAAGCTGAGGGGTGTTAGAAATTCTAAGAGGAAATCACTTGTGAGGGGCCAGAGGTGAAACAGAGTCCAGAGCATTCAAGGAACTGAAAGAGCCAACTGGGCTGGAGCGGTGGGGGCTGAGCAGTAGGAGAGAGTCTGGGAGGAGGCAGATGGCACAACGCCTTGTAAGCCACAATGAAGGCTTTCATGACACTTTGCCATCTTCCTCAAAGTGTGCCCTCCCCCTTCTCCTGCCCAGAGTGACAGTGACTTCCACATCTACACCTAACAATGAATTCTCATACTAACTGTATCACTTCGGTGTACATAAGCTGCAACTGACCTGGGCGACACATTAGAATTTAAAGTCAAGCGAGAGTATCCCAAATGCTGAAATTCTCTGTGTGACCACAGCCACTGTGCCTTCATCTCCCACCGAACTGCTGACTCTGACCTCATTGCTCTGTCTGCTCCCTTTCCTGTTCCCAACCACTCACTAGGCTCACTCTGACTTCCATGTGATATTCCAGCACAGAGCTCAAGTTCAACTGCTTAACTGAACACTTACTTCTATCTGACATCTCTCTTTCTGCTTGGCCTCTTGTCATTGTCACACTCCCATGCTTCACTCCTGAGTAAATATAAGCCTGTTTTCTCTGCTCCTCTCTTAAACTTTGCTGGGAAACTCAGGTCCCTTCCAGGTGACTTCTGATTAACGCTGCTAGTTTCAACTTGACCCTCATGTCACTTGATAAACCTTTTCTTTTTCTTTTACTTGATAACAATTTTTGGTTGATGGCTTACCTAATTTTTCCTAACTGCTTTCAAACTTTATCATCCAAGACTGTTCTTCTGTCTCAGGGATTGGCACTCCTTCCATGAACTACCTGTGCCAGGGATGTAGACGTCCTCTCTACTCTTTTCACACTCTCACATTCAGACAGTGGCCAAAGCCATTAACTGGGCCAACTTAGCCTTTCTTTATAATCTCTTTCTCTTCATCCCAACAGCTATTTCCCAAATTCAGATTATCACTTTCCTTGTCTGTCAACACGGAATTCCTCCAATCATTCTTCCGCATGGCCTCAGCCGTGAAATCTAACCTTGCCATTGTGTTTTTTTAAATAACTCTCCAATGGCTCCCATTATGTATAGGAGGAAAATCCAGTCTCCATAAGGAGGAGAGCCCTCTGCGGTCTGCCCTCTGCCCACCTCTTCCATCTTCCTGTTCAGGTGTGCCACCTCCTTTTCCTGCCCCATTTCATCCTGGAAACTGATATCCATTCTGTCTATCCAAAACTGCCCTTCTTCCTCTAACCCACCATGCTATCGCATGCCTCTGGACATGGTGCTCCTCTGTCCAGAGTGTCCTTTCCCACCAAGGCTACTTCCCAGGTACTTGTTATCTTTTTAGATTGAGCTTACAAGGTACAGGAAGCCTTTCTGAACCCCTTTCTTTTCCTCCTCCAGTCATCCTGTTCTCTTTATCCTCCATGCCCCCACTTCACCTACTGCATCTTTCTATCACAGCACTAATTATACTTAGTCGCAATAATTTGTTTTCAAATCTCTGTTCTTCAAATGGCTACAGGCACACCTCTGAGATAGTGCAGGTTTGGTTCCAGACCACCACAATAAAGAGAATATTGCAATAAAGTGAGTCGCCAGAATGTTTTGGTTTCCCAGTGCATATCAAAGTTATGTTTACACACTATGCTGTAGTGTACTAAGTGTGCAGCAGCATTACGTCTAAAAAAATGATGCACATACCTTAAGTTAAAAAATAGTTTATTGCTAAAGAATGCTAACCATCATCTGAACCTTCAGTGAGTAGAGGGTCTTGCCTCAATGTTTATAGCTGTTGACTGACCAGCATGGTGCTTGCCAAAGTTTAGAGTGGCTTTGAGAATTTCTTAACATAAGACAGAAATGAAGTTTGCTGCATTGATCGTCTCTTCCTTTTACAAATGCTTTCTCTGTAGTATGCCATGATGTTGGATAGCCTTTTATCCACAGTAGAACTTTTTTCGAAATTGGAATAAATCTTCTCAAACTCTGCAGCTGCTTTATCAACGAAGTTCATGCAATATTCTCAATCCTTCGTGGTCATTTTAACAATCTTTACAGCATCTTCAGCAGGAAAAATATGGCACTGATAGACTTGCTCAACACAGGTTTCCACAGATCTTCAATCTGTAAAAAGCACAGTATCAGCGAAGTGCAGTAAAATGAGATATGCCTATTTAATAAGCTCTGTGAAACAGGAACTGTGTATTATTTGACATTGCATGTTTGGTGCCCAGCATAGTTCCTGACCTACTATGGCAATTCAGAGGAAGTCACTACATCAAAGGACAATCTCTCTCCCGGCAAATGATCTTACGGTCTACCTTACTGAGATGAATGTCTCATGCGGGACCCTCGGTTGCCTTCTTCTTCCTTCTTTCCAGAGAAAAATTGTTATGTCCTCTCATTTTCCTCAGTCCTGTTTTGAGGAAGAAGTTTCCCTAATTCTTCCCAATGTTCCCCTCCACTCCAGTGTTCTGGATATAAACCAATCCTATTTTTCCTGCACATTGCTCA
>NW_006438088.1:8799459-8859097 GCF_000325575.1 Pteropus alecto
ATACCAACTATGCTTAAATTTTAAAATATCACTGATTACACATCACCATAACAAATAAAATAACAAGGAAAAAATTTGAGATATTGCATGAATTACGAAATATGACAGAGACATGAAGTGAGCAAATGCTGCAGGAAAAATGGCACTGATAGACTTGCTCAACACAGGTTTCCACAGATCTTCAATCTGTAAAAAGCACAGTATCAGCGAAGTGCAGTAAAATGAGATATGCCTATTTAATAAGCTCTGTGAAACAGGAACTGTGTATTATTTGACATTGCATGTTTGGTGCCCAGCATAGTTCCTGACCTACTATGGCAATTCAGAGGAAGTCACTACATCAAAGGACAATCTCTCTCCCGGCAAATGATCTTACGGTCTACCTTACTGAGATGAATGTCTCATGCGGGACCCTCGGTTGCCTTCTTCTTCCTTCTTTCCAGAGAAAAATTGTTATGTCCTCTCATTTTCCTCAGTCCTGTTTTGAGGAAGAAGTGTCCCTAATTCTTTCCAATGTTCCCCTCCACTCCAGTGTTCTGGATATAAAACAATCCTATTTTTCCTGCACATTGCTCATAAATTATTGCCTCTCTATCTTCTACTTTTTTGTTTCTTTTCGACTTTTTCTTATAGCCTACAAATGGGCTTGTCTCTCCACTTAAAACAAAACAAACTTACTTCTCCCAGCCCCTTCCCGATCATTTTGTCTATGATAGTTTTTCCCTCCATACCCATCCCTGACCTTACTCTCTCGTACTTAATTATTTTCTTAATTGCATTTATCAAAATAGTATTGTTTTAGTTTTTGGTTAACTAATTTTTTGTACTTGCTAGAATGTAAGCTCCATGAGGGCTGAGGTTTATCCTCAGTGTCTAGCACAGTGCTTTGTGCAGAGGCACAATTTATTTAATTTATCGATTGGATAATTTAATGCATGGGTAAATGGTGACTAAATTAGTGAATAAATGAAACGGCTGTCTTCACTGCCAAACCCCTTTGAATTCTGCACTTTCTGTGCTCTTTCCAAACCATTCTGGTTTATAGCTCACTGATCTATTGAAATTGTTCTTTCAAAGTTTGCCAATAACCCCTTCATTACCAAACTCAATGGCCTTGACGTTTTTGTGGCATTTGATAAATCTTCCTTGAAATTCTATTATTGGTTCCAGGAAGAATGCAGTAACTTGATTTCCCCCCTACACCTCTGGTCATTCCTTCTCCGTCTCTTTCTCTGGCTCCTCTTACTTCACTGGACTTCTTATTTGTCTTCTGGGAAGTTGTCCCTTTGAGTGCTACACAGCCCATCCAGAGATTTCAACTGCTATTCATAGGTGAATGGGCTGCAAACTAGTATTCCTATCCTCAGCCTCTTCCTGAGCTCCAGGTTGGCTGCTATATATTTCAAAATGAGGGTTTTACTGGTAATACCAAATTCACTATGATTTAACAACAAATCTATAAACTTTCCTCTTCCTAGATTTCATATTTTAGCTAATAAGCACATAGTCCTCCCGTTAACACAGACTTACATCCTGAGGATGAGCTCTGTTTGCTTTCTATGCCACCTCCCACTAATCATTCACCAAACCCTGTCAAATCTCCTATTGCGAGATCTCTGCCTATAATCTCCATCCTTTCTTTTCCTTTGTAACCAACCCAGCGTTCACATTACCTCTAAAGCGATCCTTCTGAAATGCCAGTTCTGATCACATCAAGCCTCTGTTCAAAAAACTATGATCATATAGAAAACTTTTAGAAGGGTTAATAAGAAAGTGTACTATTTGAATTTCATACCATGACCATAAGTTAGTACGATAATTTTATAAAAGTGTATTTTGAAATTTCTTTTATTGCCTATCAAGTCAGTTTATGAGCTTCTCTATTAAACCTTCATGTCCATCTACAATATAATTCCAAACCAGTTTTCCACCTTATTCTTCACTTACTTTGTGTTCTTGCTGAAGAGATTATTCATTAGAAATGCTCATGTATATTTTTTTGATTCATGGTTGAACTGGTATAGCAAAAAATTTGTGGAATAAAGAGATGTTTTTAATTTAATTACTTTAAAGCTTTGGTCTTCAGTAAAGTTTATTTGCACATACATAGCTCAGAAAAATAAACCCAAAGTACATACCTATAGATATATCTTGTATTAGAAACATCAAATTTAAAACTATCCCATAGCACAATTGAAGTTCCTTAAGATATACTTAACTCCGAGATGGGGAGACTGGCAACCCCTCAGGGCCTCTATGCAGGCCATTCTCCAGATGTCTGAGAGCCACCACAGCCATGATGATTCCTACCCAGTCAATTTGCTATTGGGCTGCTGTTTTCCAAAATCAGTAGATTCCACGGTCCAGGGTCCCGGATCCAGAGTATGGGAATGCTTTGCAGTCAATCATTCTACTTTTTCTTGCTGTAGATGCCACATCTCAGGCAAGCAGAGCAAACAGCTTCTTGCACCAGCCAACAGTCTGGAGTGTGGACCCAATCGCTTGCTTTTCTTTTTTTCTTCCCACTCTCCTATACTCATGCCCTACTTTTTCAGGATGCTAGTTTTCCCAGTTATCCAGCGGCCTATCTTGATCCATATTTGCTCAGCTTTGTCGCCATCACAGAGAGAGCATTTATCGCCAAATAGAAAAACAAGCTGTGCTCCTGCTCTTTCCCACTAGCTCTGGGTCTCAGTTGCTTATACCTTCTAACTGTAATGTTATCAAAGGAAACAGGACTGCCCATCCCACTAGCATCCAGTAGACATCTCCTGCTTACTCGGCCATGAGCTATCACGTTCCCACCACAAGGACGAGCATTTGGAATACATTTAAAAACATTTTAAAACAATTTTATTATTTTCATTTTTATTAAATTTATTAGAAAAACAATATATTTTTCTAACTACTGCACAATTATTCTGTCACTGTACAACTGCAATGGTATAGCCATAAGGTGTCATGTATTAAATAGGCTGTTCTGGGAACGCTAGCAAACTTTAATAATTTTGTTTCTATAAAAAAAACACTTCATGTTTCAAACAGCCAAATGTATGCAATCTTTGGGAACACACAATTATAGATGCTATGATTTTAACTTTCTTATATATATTCTAATATATGTATATTATGTATACATACATATAAATACATTTTTACTTATATACATTACATATTCTAATATATATGCATATTGTGTATACATAAGTATATATAAATATATATTTACATATGGGACATAGGAAAAGGAAAACTGTTCATGTGCAAAGTGGTGAAAAAATGTACTCCTTAATAACGTTGTATTATTTAGGCAATTAAAAAAAGGAGCCTTAGCAATAGAGAACTGCAAAAAACACTTTCTAAAGGAAAAAAAAATCTCTCCTCTGCCCATACTCACAATATATTATTTTATGTCTTCATAGCATCTCACATATATATATACCTTAATATGTCATATTGTAGCATAATTAATTGCTTATATATCTATTTTTTCAATTAACTGTGAGTTAGTTAAGGCTGAGGAATACCTCTTACTAGTTTTTGTGTACTAACTCGAAGAATAGCATGTGGCACAGAGCAGGCATTTGCATTTTGTAAATTATTGAAGGAATGAATGAATGAATGAATGAGTAGGTAAATTTCTTCATGTGGTCCACATTGGTGGAAGTAACACATTCATATCTAGTCAGTTACAATCAGAATACATGACTATTGCAAAAAAAATACATGAATATCACCTACCACATTACAACATCTGAAAACTTGGTCAAAGCAGAAAATAACATTCTTTGAAGTAGGGGTGTGCAAATAATTTATAAGTGAATCTGGAGGAAGTGTGAACAAGAGATTTTGGGGTTCGTTCCTTTGTTATGTTCCCTGACTTCAGACCTCAGAGATTTTCAGTTCCTCGAGATTTTTTGTTTTTGTTTTGTCCTGTTTTGTTTCCAAATTTTCCCGAAGTCCATTAAGATGATAAAATTCTTTCCTCTTGCCAAGGTTTTAAAAGTTCTTGAACACATATGACTCTGACCATTAGGATTCTCATAGAACTATTATCAATGACGACTGTTTGTTTATGTGGGAATGGACTAGAGATTCAGGCTAGAGATGTAGATCGAGACAGGGCTGCATGGCCATCATTTAAGGGAATAGGTGAGACTCTAAGAGAGGAAAATGTAGGGAAGCAGGAGTGGAGACCAAGGAAAGGACCACCGAGAATGTTCAAGGTAAAAACAGAACAATTACCAGAGGGTGGGGGGAGGGGAAGGGGGAAGGTAGATGGGGTAAAAGGGATCAAATATGTGGTGACAGAAAGAAATCTAACTATGGGAGGTAAACACACAATGTAAATATATATACATGCTTTACTGTTAAAATGTTAATGCAAGGTGACACATTATAGGTATTTGTAAATGCTGATCAGACTTGAATTTGAATAAGGAATGTCTAGGAGTGATTGTTTTTTCTGTGTCTAATCCCAAAAAGTAGGGTAATCAGTCCTGATGTAAGATAATTTGAACACCTCTTTCTTCCTCTCTAATATAGTTTATTGGTGAAAAGGAGTAATAACAAAAATCTTTGGTTAATAAGCTTTTCATAAAATTAATCCAGTTCTTATGAAGCTTTTGTCTATTTCACTTGCATCTTTTCCTAATACGGTAAATAGTGAGTTTCAGAGAGAGTTTTCTTGGTTTGGTTTTACTATTAGTTAATACTTCTAAAATGTCCCATTTTCACTGCCAGAAGTTCCTCATTTCTTGTTGGGAGCCGTGGTTATTGAGGAGGGGGAGTTCCTTTAAGGCTAGTAACACTTTGGAATCCCCAGGGATGGTCCATGACAAAAGAGATTAGAATTCTGAAAATGATACCCTTCAAACCACAACTAGTCAATCATCTGAGTTACAGTCATCAACCAGGGCAGCTTGAATACGAGAAGGGGAAAAAAAGATGAAATCTTCATAAAAGTACAGTGTACCCAGGAGAAAATTACTCAGTCATACTAGAATTTTCAGATCCAACCTATCAAAATATTTCTAAACTTAAAATTCCAAAGAGGCTGCCATATCAAGTATCTGCCATAAACTTTCCTGCACTATACTATTATTTTAAAATATATTTCGTTGGACACATATTCTTTAAATTGGTTTATAACGTCTTCCTTAGTGTTCTTCTTCAAAAGAGATTTTTGCCAACATCCTAAGCTTCAAGTTAATTAAGTTACTTTTTAAAGATGTCTACGTGTCCAATGTAATATAAAACATTGAATGTATTTGAAAAACATAAGCCTTCAAATTATTTGTTAGAGTTTATGAGAGTGATAGGTCTGAATGGACATACAAATCTCTACCATGAACGCTAGTCATTAAAGAGTTTCTAGAAAGGGATATCATGTTATCATAGAGAGCAATAAAAACTGAGGAATAATTAATTAAATAATTTTCCTTTCATAAATAACTTAGGAATTATTGTTCATGAAAATAGTTGAATATGTCTGGTATTACTGAGAAGGGCCTTCTCTCCATTCTGCACTGTGGCCCGGTCTCAGCATGGACAATTTGCTTAACCATGATGTATCTATCCAATGTTAGCTGCCGTCACTACCACCTGTGCTAGACTTAGTTTTCTTTTTTTTTTTTGTATTACCTTTTGCTCTCACAAGCAAAAGTCTTCAACACGTAAGGAATATAGCATAATATATGGAATTCACGTTTTGTGAGCCTGGATTTACATGCCAACTCTGTAGCTTCCTGGCCTTTCCTTCCCAACCCCTCTCACATGGTCATCCTCATCTCTAAAATGCAAGTAGTAAGACTTACCTTCTAGAGCTAGTAAAGGGTAGGTGGGAAAACATATTGCTAAGTTCCCAGCAAAATGTTGGCACGTAGTAAACTAATAAATGCTAATGTCCTAGGAGGATAAGTTGGGGAGGGTCCGCTGAAGACCCAACCTGAAGTCCTGGCTCCAGCATTCACAAGCTATCCATCCGCCTGGGATTTCCCTTGACCACCCCATCTCTCTCAGCCTCAGTTTTCTCCTTTGTAAAATGGGCAAAATATTTCTTAACCTTCTTCACTGAGTTAAGTGGCTTAAAGGAAACAATTTTAGGAAAATTACTTTATAAAAACTATAAGATAGTAAAGTGTTACTAATATGATTACAAAATTTTTGGAAGTTAGCTTTCTTCCTGTTGGGAGTAGTATTTTTTTTTTTTTTTTCAACTGGAGCTCAATGATTTTTTTCTGTTGAAGGTTGTGGCACTTTTTTTTTCCTGAATGACTCATATGACATTTGTTGTGAGCTATCTTGCAGGTTGCTCTTTCTTTCTTTCGTTCTTTCATTCGTCTTTCTTTCTTTCTTTCTTTCTTTCTTTCTTTCTTTCTTTCTTTCTTTCTCTTTCTTTCTTTCTTTCTTTCTTTCTTTCTTTCTTTCTTTCTTTCTGTCTTCCTTCCTTTCCTGTTGCCGCAATTCTGTTCCAATTGCTTCAAGAGCAAGGACTCACTTGTAAACCTGTGGGCTGCAATGCTCAGAGGCTGAGGGGACATACTCTCAGGAGCATAGCACCAAGGATGGAAAGGGATAGGGCTGAGGAGTGGAGCAGACCCGGTCTTCTGTGACAAGAGGACAGAAAAACAAGAACCTTGGTGATATGCAGAAATTCTGAGATAAAGAGGAACTCTGAAGAGCTTCCATTGACTTGCCTGATCTTAGTAAGAAAGAAAAAGGCCATGAGATGAGTGACAGCCAGAGGGAGGTCCTGGGATCTTCATAGCGTAGATACCAAACTCAAAGCATTCCACACATCTTTCTCCCTGTGTGATGAACAAAGACTATGTCCTATTAATTTTTAAAAATCCCAATTCCTGTCACAATAGCTGGCATATAGTTGGCACTAAAAAAAATGTTTCTTGACTCTGAAATGAGTAGAAAATAATACAGTTATTATTTTATTATGTTACATAATAATAACCACATATAATATAACATACACAATATAATAATAATAATAATAATAATAATAATAACAGCAATTATTAGGTAGTTATGACATCATATGTTTAGAACCTTATGTCCATTATTTCATTTAATACTCAGAGTGGCCTTACTAGCTAGTTACTAACGATTATCCCTATTTTAGAGATGAGAAAACTGAAGATTTGGAAAGAGATTCTGAGACACTGTTGTGGGTCACAGGTAGTAGGTTAAGTAAAGAAAAATAAAATAATTATAGGGGAGAGTTGAGAGTCCGACTGAGGACAAACCACATGAGTTTGAGATGAAACTCTCAGTACAGTTATTGTGTTTGCTTCAGCAACGTTCTGCAGCGGAGCAGAGGGTTGAATTTACCAAACCTCGGAATCCCGTGGTTATGCAGACAAGTGGATAAATGGATATAAGAAGAATTGAGATGTGTTCTTCAGCCTGATGGTGATGAGTAATTGTCATTGGCTCTTGAGTATTTGAGGGTGTGCTTTACCCCACCCTCTTAGCAAAACTACTTGGCTTCTGGCCTGTATGATCTTAACTTCATTTGGGAAATACTGGTTAAGAGGATTCAGAGGGGCCACTTGGTGGCTGATGAACTTGACCACCTATTCAGCCTATGTTTTGCACAATGCAGTTATTTGCTGACTAATAGGTGTAGAGGGTAGAGGAGGAGAGAGGAATCCTCACCAAACAAAAAACTGAGTAGAGTTACTTGCATCATTCATTAAAAACCATCACATCATCTATCTCTCATAAAACCAGGGCAGGAAAAATGCACTAGCCGTGAAGGGAAAGCTTGCTCCATTTTACCAAAGCTAGGTCTGCTTAGAGAAAAGCAGGAGGGTTTGTATGATCTTTCTTGTACAGGGATGGGGAACCAGGTGAGTAGGACTTAAATTGTTGAGTTATGAAGAAATAGATACCGTTATTTTAATTACTTTGAACAAGGAAGGATTTGGTGCTATATTAAGCTAGCACTTAAGGTATTTTTGCATTCTGTTTGTAAAAGCAACTTGTACAGATTGTGCTGTTATTACTTAAGTTTAGATCCAGACAATAAAAAACATATTGAAAAAAGAAAAGCAGAAAAGTTGGTAAGAAAGTTTGAAATGGTGTCAACTAAGGATCAGGTAAAAGAGGTGGCCACGTTTGTCTGGGCCAGGGAGGCCCTGGCACAGGTGCTTGCTCTCAGCCCAGGTTTCACATCTGCAGCATTTTAAAAAGTCCACCTACCTGGTTGTACCCAAAGAAATACTGAATTATTGATTTGGAATACAATTTGGACACCTGGAGTTTTAAAAGCTCCTCAAGTGATCCTGAGTTGAGAACCATTGTTTAGGGGGCATCAGACCTGATTTGAAATGAGCAGCACCTTTTGTGGGAAAGGAACTAGGTCTCCCCTCTTTAGCACCAAGAAAATAACTAGTGATAAGAAGTGATGGGGAGGCAGGTTTGGGCCCAAAGGGAAGAAGAACGTTCGAAAGCTTTGAGCTGAACTGAAAATGAACATGGCTTAGTGGTAAAGAAGCTTTGATCACTGGAGGTGATCAGGAGAAGGTAGACAACAATTGATTGGGAAGGTTGAACAAAGCCAGTGATGGTACAACTGTGTCAGGAGGACCAGAAGCATCCCTAAGGCCCCTCACCCTTCATTCAGAGCAGCTCTGATGTCTCTCTTTTTCAATATTGGGTTTCCCCATAAGACTTCCTTTGAAGAAAGCAATCTGCTCAAAAAAAAGTTTTAAAACTACTTAACTATAGCTATACCAACTCTGAAATTCTATAGTATTAAATGCCGTTTGATGTCTTCTAAGAAATTAGGCTAGCGACTGATCCATTCTTTCAAAGTCTGAAGGGAAAAGAAGGAGAGCATGAGATACATGAAAAGCCTGAGTAGAAGAGGAAGGGCTTGTCTTCGCTAAGGGCCAGATGCAGGAGGCTGCGACCCTGTCTAGGTTTGGAATTATCTGGGAGCTTTGAAACAAAGCTTTCCCTCAAAACCAATCAAATCAGAATGAGGCTGAGAGTCACTGCTTAATGTTTGAGCAGTGAGAAATGTTCTTTCGTATACATTGAGACCAAATATGTTAGACAACCTCTGACACAGTAGTTTTTAAACTTCAGGTGTTTCAGAATCACCTGGAAGACTTGTTCAAACACAGATTGCTGGGCCCCATCTCTGGAGTTTCTGATCGAGAAGGTCTGTGACCAGGCCAAAAATGTGCATTTTTTATTAAGTTCCAGGTGATGCCAATACTGATGATCTGGGGACCACACTTTGAAAACCATTGCCCTAACAAAAGGGATTTACTTTGGACATGAAGAAGAACCTCCTAACAGCAGTAAGTCCGTTCATAGCACACACCCTTGATATGGCGTGATAGTGGCACTTTACCTATGTGGTCTTCCTGGCAAAAATACATTAACCTCGTCTGACTGTAAGAGAAACGTCAGTTGAGGGACATTCGACATTCCACATTCTGCAGCATAGTTGACTTCAAAACTGTCAAGGTCATCGACAACAAGGAAAGTCTGAAAAACTGTCACAGCCTAGAGGAGCCTAAGTAGACATGACTAGTAAATGCAGTGTGGTATCCTGGATGGGGTCCTGGGACAGAAGAAAAAAAATAGGCAAGAATTGAGAAGCCTGGATTCTACCAGAGCCCATGCTCTAAACAATTAGCCTCTCTTGCTTTTCTGGAAGAGGATACCAGAAGTCCCAGTCTTGACTAGCCTGGCTGGAGGGTCTCTGCTGAGATCTGGACTGGAACTTCTCAGGAATCTCCACAACTGCTTAAGGTCTAGAAAGAGAATGTCCCATCACCAAGCTGTACTTCTATTCACCATGCTTTCCACGTCTCTACCTCCACCATCACCACCAGCAACTGGTAAATATTGATTGAGCTCCTGTTCTGTGCCAGGTACTATGGGTACAAAGATGAAAAAGAGACTATAGTCCTGCCCTCGGAAACTATGGAGGAGATAGACATCCAAGCAAACAAGCCAACGAAATCCCCAACAGCCTCTAAAAGCCAAAAGAAAGAATTCTCAGAGCCCACGGGTACAGGGACCACCTTGCCTTAGAGAAGGATTCGGAGTGAACTGACTCCCTTCTTCTCTCATTGGGTTTTCCAACTCCTACTTCCCTGGTCTCTTCTACTTACAACTGACCAGCCTAAACCACTGAGAGTTGAAGTTCTCCGTACAAGGCTTTAGGGTGTTCAGAAGGGAGGTATTCTGTTCATCCAATAAAGAGTTTATGGATGAATAGAAGCACCAACTCAGCATATGCTTATCTGCCTTCTTCCCCAAGGAATATTCATATCTACTCTGTTCCTTCTTCCAGGGCAGGAATCTTCTGTCCCATTCGTAAGCTATTCTGGCAGCCTTGCCCTCTCTTTGTATCCCTGTCTACAGCAATAACAAACAGCTGTTGCTGAGGCGTTGTTGTTGACGTGTTACCTTTCAAAATTCCCTCTTGTCACGGGATAAGCCTCTTCCTGATGATGAATCTTCATTATCTAGACTGACGAGCGGCCCTGTTGCCATGGCGAGCTGATGGCATCAGGTGTGTGTTTTTTTTTTGCCTGCATCACTCCTGCCTGGGGTGCCACAAGGAAAGCAAGGACTCTTCTGTACGTCATGCGTGGCTGGCCTGTGGCAAGCTGTGGCCAGGTTTTTCCTGTAGGTAACACCTAATCAACCAATCAGCTGCAGATAATATCAAGACCTCTGTTTGATACGTTAATAGTGACAGACAGGCTTTCACAATTATTAACACAGTGCCCTTTGACAATGAAGTTGTTTTGGGGGAAGAAAACACTCTGGTCACCAGACTTGAGATGCGAGGGCTTGTGTTCACATAAACATAATCTCGCATCACTGCTTGTCCCCACGAACTGTTTTGTTCTCAAAGAGTGCGTCTTTGAGCTCATCATCTGATCTCGATTTCCTACATAACAACTTTCTTGGTTTATAGGTCCTTTGGCAAGTGCGGCAAGCACTGCTTCCTGTTTCTAAACTTGCAGGCGAGCATTCATACATCTCACAGCTGTCAGTTTTAACCAGATAACAGTGGCACTTTCTGGTTGCTTTTTTATCTTTAGATTCGGTTAAGAGGACCCTGGAAGTAAAATTGATTTATTCGATACAGTATTCTTAATTAATTTGGGTAAATTTCCATACAACTCATAATCTAAAAAAGAAAGTAGAAATACATGCTCGTCCTACTTAAGGTTTAAAATTCAGTGATGACATGACTAAAGACGTGAGCTCCCTACCAGGCCCCATGCTCCATGCTACATCCCGTGCTCCATGCTACGTCCCATGCTCCCTCCCATGCACCTGTGGTGCATTCGGATGTGGGGGCTGTCCTGATGGGTGAGGCTTTCATGTCTTTACTGATGAATTCAAAACATGGTACCTAACAATTAGCTTCCCTCAGTACCATCACAGCCATTCTCCCATCTGGGAAGACCTCTTGTCCCTGATGGAGGGCCACTCCCTAAAGCCTCTCCCCTCTCCCGGGAAACCAACTCTAATTTGGTTCCTGCCAGGTCCTAATCTTCCAAAAGAGGTTTGGATTTTCTTCTTTGCTACTTGAAAACGCAAAGACTCTCTCGATTTAGAAGGGTGACAGTTGCCTAGCAGGAGTTGATAAGCAAATCCTGGATCTGGAGACTTTCATGTCCTGGAGGAGGTGAAGAGAGTAAAATTACCTTTTTTATTCTTTTGAGTCTTCTCGGGTGATAGAACAAAATAAAATCTATTCTCTATATAGCTTATATTTGTATGTAATGGATGTGGCATAATTTGTGAAACCATTGCCCTTAGGATAAAATTTAAATTTCTAAACACGATATACAGGCCAACCCCCATTTGGCTCCCGCCTACCTCTCCTTGCCCTTGTTCCAGCCCTGCTCAACGTCAAGGCTTTTTAGACAATTTTTTTTCTCCAGGTCTTGCATATGCTGTTCACTTTTGCTAGAACACTTTTCCCTTCTACCATCCCTGTCTTCTGATTAACTGTACACATTCTTTCCATTTTAGTTTAAATGTTACTTCCGCTGTTTCGGTTCCCTCTGCTGGGAGCTCCTGCAGCAAATGTTGTAATTATTTGATTAACTGCTCATCTCTTCCCAGACCATAAGTTCTGCAAGAATAAGGACCATGTCTGTCTTGTGCTTGGCTTCTGTTCTAGGTCAGTGTTTGACACATAATAGGTGCTCAATAAAATGTTTAAATGAGCAGTGGACATTTAGGGTGCTTCCATTTTTTATAAGCAATGCGGAAATGAGCATTTTTTAATGCACGATTATTTTTATGCATGATTATTTGTCCATAGTTTGGAATTTTTAAATTACTCTCTGACGATACATTCTTGGAAGTAGGATTAGTAGGTCAAAAGATATAAATATCTTTGAGGCCTCTTGAGAAATGACAGATTTGTTTTCCAGAAAGTTTTATACTCATACCAACAATAAATGAGATTTCCTGTTTCATTGTAGTCTTATCAGCACTATTAGGAAAAGAAATTATTTTTGTCAACTTGATAGTAATAAAGGTTCCCGGTTGCTGTTTCAATTTTGCCTTAGTAAGTACTCAGACGAACATATTTCATCTATTTTTTTATTCTTTTATATTTTCTCTATTATGAATGGTCTGATGTCCTTTGCCCATTTTTGTTCTGGAATTTTCATGTTTATCTAATCAATTCTTATAAGCTCTTTATGTTTTAAAGATGTTAGATTATTATCCTTATATGTATTCCCCTCTCTATTTAGATGTTTGTATTTTTGTCTTATGTCCTTCTTAAATTTAATGTTTTCATGTGGTCAGGTCCATTATCATTCCCTTTGGGATTCCTTATATGACTCTTAAACTTTGAGTGACCTTCACCACCAGTGATTAAACAAATATTCGGCTACTTTTTCTTGGCGTGTATATAATAAGATTACTTTGCTCATGCGTGTGTGTGTGTGTCTGTGCCTGTGTCTGTGTGTGTGCATGTGCACGCACATGTGTGCATTTATTTGTGCATGTCCTTGGGTCTCAACCATTAGGAATTTAATGGTAGGTGGGAAGAATCTTCTTTTGCCAACAGGACTGAGCAATTTCTCAACAAAATCTGTTAATCTTTTCTTTCCTAATGATTTAAAGTGTCTCTTGTCACTAATTTAAAAGCAATATTAATCTAGTTTCAGTGTGTCTTCCTGGAGTGGGCCAGGTGCTTTTTCATCATTCTAGGTTTTAGGGAAAGGCTGCGAGGGGGAGGGTTCCTGCGTCTGATCTTCCCACTCATTCTCCCTGGCTTCGCCTACTGGGTGTAGCAGTTAAACTTCTCTGTGGCTAAACTCTGAGGCATCCAGAGAAAGTTGGAGTCAAGATCTGAAACTGGTAGAGGCACAGTGCATTTGCATGAAAACCCACCAGGCTAATTTGGTCATGTTTATAAATGTCTTATCAGAGCACAGCTTTAGTTTGGCATTGGATCTAAAAACACAGCCTATGAATAGATGCCCACTAAAAAACAAGTGCTATGGCAAGAGACAGTATGAATATCTGCAGCTACTCCTAGTATTCAAGAGACTCAGGTCACTATGGTAATGATTTCTTCTTTTACATAACATCGCACAGTTGTAAGAAGTGGGGAATGCCGGTCTTAACTAAGACAAGAGTCCGCAAAATGTTTCCTTTACAGGAAGCCACTAGCCACATACCCAAAAAGGCGGGTTGGAGTAGACATCTCTATATTAAGTTAATTTGCCCTCTCTCTCTTTCTTTTTCTTTCATTCCTTCTTCCTTGCTTCTTGCTTCCTTCCTTTCTTGTCTGTTGGCTTTCGAGTCAGTTACACAGTATCCTAGTTCTTGCAAGTTGGTCCGAGAGAAAATCAGTCACAGAATTTCACAGCTCAAGTTCTGAAGCTTTGTCAGTGTTCATTTGCTACATTTTCCATAAATCAAATAGTGGAAACGGAGACGAGTAATTATTTTTACACTTCAAGAAGCTGGAACAATGTGAATGAAAGAATCTTGCTGCTTCAGGAGAGAGTGTTGTAACTTATATCAAAGTGTTACAGGATTAAAAAATGGAAGCATTTGAACAGTCTCTTCACACCCTGCCCCCAATGTGAATCTGTGTTTTAAAACGAATTAGTTCCATCTTTTTCCCGAATTCAAATGCAAGTTTTTCCCCTCCTAAGTCTTAGACGAATCTAAGTAACATGCCTTTTATGTCTCAAGTCTATTATAATTTCTGCTCTGGGTGTGCGTTTGGGCGGGGGGTGGGGTGCTACAAGTATTTAAAATGTCCCATTGTTTTATTTGCAAGTAATAGACAGCAAGTAACAGAGAGACCGACTCACGCCAGCTTAAATAATAGAGAACCTGCTCCCCAGCCCCTACTCCCCCTTTCCCACCCCCTGCTCCTCTTTTCCTCTTTTCCTACAGCATTTATCACCCTCTAACACACTATCATTTTACTCGATATGCTCATTGTCTGTTCGTCTTCTGCTTTATAGGACAGGAATATGTTTGTCTGCTTTCCCCCCGCGCCCCGCTGCTGACTGCTTGTCGTTTATTTTCCACTTGGTACGAGGGATACTCGTCTGTTTTATGGATAAATGTCTTCTAAGTGCCTGATATCATATCTGGTGCATAAGTAGTCACTCACTAAATATTTGTTGAACTCAGTTTAATCAACTCATGTCCCTGAAAAGTCCAGGTTTTTGGTGAGGTGAGGTCCTTTGGCTCAGCAATGTCACCCAGGACCCCATTTTTCATTGTTTTCATTGTCTACTTTGTTTTTCTTAGTGTGGACTCTATCCTAAGTCAGGCTCCTCTGTGGTCCCCGTATGGCTCTAGCTCCAGGGCTTCTTGATCAAATGCAATAGGAGGTACACAGAAACTCCATCTTGCAGTCCCAGCAAAAGTCCTGAGAGTCACTCTGAACCAAATGGCTTAGGTCACAGTCACTGTGGCCAGGGGGATAGATGTGCTGATGTTTTAGCCTAAGCCACATGTTCTTTCCCTCCCACCAAGATGGAATTAGCCTTTTAGGAATCACATGGCCACCAAACAGAAATTGAGGGGTTACTGGAGAGGAAGAAGTGGAGCCTGGATGTTCATGCTATTCGACAAGAAGCAAGAATACATTAAACAACAAGAGGTTACTATGAAAAGCAAACCGAATTTGGGAAATCCCCTTCCTGTTCTTCAGAGTTTATGTGACTAGAAGTTAGCTGAAGTTAGACTCAGCGTATGTGGTTAAATTGAGATCATCTTCTCATTTTTGGCAAAATTGAGATATCCTAAGCGTTGCAGGAATCCTTTTAAAAGGATTCAAGAGAGCAAGCTAACAAAAAGCTGACTTTAAGGATTTAAAAATTGTTGCTTTTTCACTCTCTCCATTGTTCTAACTTACTGGAGTTTTAAGAAGAGCAGTCATTTCACCTCTTTTTATTCTTATTCTACATTGGGTGCACCAGACTCTGGTACTTCTTCATCTTCAGGACTTACTGTCCAAGTGAGGTAGCATATGAAGAAGCTCAAGGTTGTGGCCAGTGGCCATGAACAAGGTTGTCTCTCATAGCTGCTCCTGGCAAGGCAGAAATCCTTGTTGCCTGGAAAGGAACAACTCACTATGATAACTGACCCCTTGCCCTTCCTCATCACTACATGTATTAACTCCATATTCAGTCCAAAGTAGAACACTTTTAATTCGGCCACCCTAATTCTGTAACACAGGGGACAGGTTGCCACAGGTACATACTGGGAGATGGCGCAATTTCCTAAGTTGTATATCAAGCCAACGTATGTGCAGGAAAATGTAATTCCATCTCCATGATCTCAGTATCCTGTGTTATTTACAACAGCGGGGAAGCACTCTCATTCTCTAAAACCTCAGCTTACAGAAACAAGATAAGTGCTCATTATTTTCATTACTACTGTAGACTCCCCAGTACAGTACTGTTCCTTTGGAGTAGTGTTAACCAACCATGAATTCCTCTGAGGATGAGGTCTGACCACGTACTCATCCAGGACCTAGTCCCTTCCTGCCTTGCCAACTCCGACTGGTGCTGACTGCCCCATTTTAGTTTCTGCTTCAGACACACTGGCCTTTAAGTTATTGAAATAATTCAAAGCCTTTCCTTCCTTAGGGTCTTAGACTGCCTGGGTTCAAATTCAGCCTTTGCCATGTACTAGCTGTGTGACAAGGACAAGCTACTTAAACCTGTCTGTGCTTCCTTATACTCACCTGGGAAGTGGGACCAACAACAGTCCTACTTCATGAGATTGTGTTAGGATTAAAGGATATAATATGTGTAAAGTTCTTAGAATGTTCTGGCTCGTAATCATTTATAATGTTAGCTTATTCCCTCCATCTGTTCCCATTCCCCTGGCCCTCCCCCATCTCCTCACCTTCCTTTTTTTCAAACCTGGATTTTCAATGTCTTTGTTGTTATGTAAACTGTCACTGCTTCAGAGGCCTTTTCTCACCATTTTATCTAAAGCAACACCATTATTATTTTCTTTCACACCTCTCTTTTTTTCATCACTATACCTATTTCAGTGTGCAGTTATACATTTATTTGCTTTAATTACTTGTTCATTATCTTTTTCCATGAATAAACTAAAATTTCACAGTAGCGGGGGCCTTGGCTATTTTATTTACCATTGTATATATTATATGTGTCTGCACGGAGAGAGTAGTCAAAAAATATTTAAGAATGAAAGCCTGAGTCCTCTGAACAGTAGAGGAACTACAAAGGGAAACTGAAATTCTGAATCACTAATAATTCTGTAATATACTAGGGCAGCGGGTTGAACATGGAGGAGGGGGAAGGAAGCATTTCTCCTACCTAAAAGAGAAGAGAACACCATGCAGCTCAGACAGCTCAGTTTTCAAGTCCTCAGCTGCAGAAATAGATGGAAATGCCAAGTGGGAGACAGTGGCAACCATTAAATGTCCAGAAGAGACTGCAAACTAGCTTGATGGAGGGATCTGGTCCAGCAGGACATGGAAGATACCTTCTAAGGACTGCTAGGAATATTTGAAAGATAACTTTCAGGGGTTTGAAAATCCTTTGTCCCCAGGCTCTGGAAAAAAAACAAAGAAACCTGTGTTGGGGTTGTTCTTGTTAACAGTACAGTTAGGTATGGCCAGAAGAAACTTGAATTACAGTATTAACATTTTCACAGCCAGGACTCATCTCATGTACGGGGTTCAGAAAGAAAAAAATATTCCAACAAAGGTCCATAACCAGTTCATCGCTGGAGTATCGCAGTAAGGGAGGAAAGAGCACAATTTTATCAAAACTCCCATATCATCACCCATGTGACCTCCACAGTGGGCTATGATTATAATTGGCTATAGGGAGTGTTGGTGGGTAAAATGGATCATTTCTGTCATGCTGAAGGTTTTAAAAATGACATTTCAGCATTAGCCAACAGTAAAGAATGTTGAAGACAATTGAATTATCTGGACAACTGGGAAAGGGGTAGGCTGGTAAATATATTTAGTAAGCTGGGGAGATGTTCACGCTGACACTTTTAATGAGAGGGCAGTCATCTGAGAGTCAGAAAGTCACACCTGTGTCCTTTTTACCCCTTCTGAGTTTTATTTTATTTATTTATTTATTTAACATTTTATTTTTTTCCCCTCCCCTCTGGTAACCACTGGTCCATTGTCCATGCCCATGAATCTCTGTTTGTTTGTCTTCTTCATTTGTTGCTTTTAGGTTTATATCCCACATATAAGTGATATCATGTGATTTTCAACCTTTTCTGTCTGGCTTATTTCGCTTAGTATGATTGTTTCAACGTCCATCCATGTTGTTGCAAATGGCAGTATTTCATCTCTTCTTATGGCTGGGTAATATTCCATTGTATATATGCACCACTGCTTCTTTAGCCAATCATCTCTGAGTTTCATTTTAAAAACTTATAATAGGAGTGTATGAAATTATTTGAACAGCCCTCCTCCTCCCCTACTGCTCAGCTAATCCTGTTCCTTAGGGGTCACCACTTTAACTCAGGCCTATGGGCATTCTTTCACTCTGTCTATGTACTCTTTCACTTATACATACCTCCATCAGTTTATATGATCATCTTTTTATTGATAGGCATCTTCTTATTGATAGGTTGTTTCCAATATCGCTTGACCCCAAACAATGTTGCAATGAGAGTATTTGTACCTATACATTTGTATATATTTTAGGGGGTATCTATAGATTAAATTCCTGGATGTATGATTGCCGGGTCAAAGTTATATGCATTGGAAATCTCTGGGCCCCAGTTCTGATTGCATTTTTGCTTTTGAGTGTAGATGTGAGCATCCTAACTCCTTTCAGCTGAGTTTGGGCTAGGTAGTCTTTAATTGCCCTTCTAGCTCTCTCATGGTTTCAGTCTAAGATTCTCAGGCTGCTGTAGACAATGGCTGTTTTAGGCTGACTTTTGTGTTGTGATTTTGTGAATGATTCTTGATTTAGAAGCAAGTCAGAGAGAGAAGTCATTTGCTCATTAAAAGCAAATGAGCAAATGCAGCTGAAGATGAACATGTATTTTCCATAAATATCAAGAAAGAGCAGAATTGAGCCAAGGTAGACTCAATATCCTTAGCTATCCCAAAAAGATAGAGATAAAAGTGGTGCTTTTACCATGAGCAGACAACATAGGTGTTCGAACTAAAGGAGTATCTTGATATTGAAAGGGATTAGAGCTCTGTGTACTGAATGGAGGGCATTGTACCAGGATTGGCACTAACGTAACCCATAACCTTTGATCCACCATCCTTGTACTGCACCATCAGCTATTTTCATAAGAGAACATGGCCGAACCTGCCCAGTCCTTGGCTGGGGATTCTTTCAGGAAAATCCAGGGTGCTGCTGAAGTGTTTCAGGTGACTCAGGTAGTGGAATTCTGCCTTTGAGTCAGGGCAGAATTTTAGTTTTTCCCTGGTTTGGAGGTTTGTTACTGGAGCTAGTTCTCTAAAGTCATATTTAAGGACCCATAAGAACTTCTTAATAACAGTAATGTGGAATTATTGTTTAATGGTTATAGAATTTCAGTTTTGCAAGATGAAAAGAATTCTGGAAATGAATGGTGCTGATGGTTGCAAAGTCTGAATGTATTTATGCCAGTAAATTGTACACTTAAAATGGTTAAGATAATAAATTTTATATTTTTTGGATTTTACTACAAATAAAAAAAATGAGGGAAAAACAGAGGCAATGTTTACCCTATTAGATAGTAAGACAGGCTATAAATCCATAATAATTAAACAATGTGGAATTAGAATAAAATTAGAAAAAAATATCCATGGAACAGATGAGTTTAGCAGCAGGCCTAAATACACATAGTGATCTAGTATATATTAAGGTAACATTGCAAACAGAAAAAAGAATAGGTTATTCAGTAAATGACGCTGATTCATTTAAAATTTATATGGAAAAAATAAGATTACATCCATACTCCACACACACCATAGAGGGAAAGAAAACTTTCCAGATGTAATGACAATTTAAACATGAAAAATTATGCAAATGTTATCAAATATAGAGAATATCTTTATATTCTTGATGTAGGAAAAGCTTTCTTAAACCATTCACAAAAGCCAGATACCATTAGTGTTAACATTAGTAGATAATATTGTATACGATTTAAAACTTCATATGTTGAAATATATTACAAACAAGTTAAGAAGCAAGGCACAGCTTGGAAGATACCTGTAACAAAAATCACACACAAATTAGTGATAACAATAATATCTAAAAAGTTCTCACGAGTCAGTGTAAAAGGGCAAAGAATCCTATAAAAAGTGAGGAAAGAATATGAAACAGGCTTTTCACAGATGCAAAATAAAATTTGAATGTTTAAAAATGTATTTGAAGTCTCTAGTTACCAAGTAAATAGAAATTAAATCAACAATAATGGAAAAAATGTCAATGATCAGTACTAATGAGGTTAGAAGAAAATGGACCTAAATGTGGCAGAATAAAGTGCAAATGAGTACAGCTATTCTGGAGGGCAATTTAGCAAATGAAAACTTTAAAAAACTTTAAACTAGTAATTATACATGTAGAAATGTACAGATATGCAAAAGTAAACAAAAATATATGTTCAAATATATGCTAGAAACAACCTATGTGTTCATTAAATTGGGACTGATTTATGTAAATTGTGACACACCCATGCAAATGAACATTATATTTAAATTAACAGGAATAAGAAATGTCTGTATGGAGATTTTTCACTGACATGAAAAAATTTACCAAGATATATTGTTAGTAGGGAAAAAAAGTAATTTCTAAAACAATGATATGATCAACTTAGATTTCTAAAAATTTCTGTATATATGTACTATTTCGAAAAAAATCTAGACAAAAATATATGAAACAATATTGGTTGAATCTGGAGGAAAGCATGGTAAGAAAAGAGGGAGGATGAAGGGAACTATTTATTTTTTTAAAATATTTTTCATAATGCTTAAAACTTACTCAGAAATGTTTTCATATATCACTTGTATAATAAATAAACTAATTTTTTAAAGAAGATTTTGTACTGATGCATGGTCTCCCAAGCCCCCTAGTTGCCACAATTTTCCTGCGGTGTCCAGAATAATATCTTAAAGAAACAAACAGTTTGGCTTATACTTCTATAGATTACTCCATTACCTCAAAATATCTGTGTATTTTGTATGAATAAACAAACTCACCATGATCAATGTAGATTATTTTCATTATTTTTTGTGGACTTGTTTAAGGTTTTTTTTTCAATTACAGATGACATTCAATATTATTTTATATTAGTTTCAAGTATGCAGCATACATAATATATCATACATAATTTATGAAGTGAACCCCCACCCCCGATAAATCTAGTGCCCACCTGGCACTAAACCTAGAAAGTATTCTGCTAAGTGAAATTGGTCAGACAGAGAAAGACGAATATATATGATTTCACTTATATGTGGAATCTAAAGAACAAAACAAACAAACAAACAAACAAAGAAACGAAAACAGAAACAGACTTGTAGATACAGAGAACAAACCGATAGCTGCTAGATTGGAGGGGAACTGGGGAGCTGGGTGAAAAAAAAATCTTAAAAAATGTTATCTTAAAAAGGCAGTCTTATTTTAATTGAAAAATTCCTAAGCTATTTCCTTAAGATTCCATTTCAAGTTTAGTTGAAGGGGCTGTTATCTCTTTCCTTTCTAGGGATAATAGGTTCAGCCCTGAGAATGATCACCGTGTTTTCATCTGTCATTCAGAAACAACTAAAGAATTCAAACCTTATGAGAGAAGTGTTAGGGTATTTTATTCTAAATAACTGGTAAAGCTTCTCCTTAATAAAAATGTGAACATTTCAATTTAATTCAGTAGTACTAGATTCACAATTTCTGTGACTGAAATTTCTTAACTTTTATGAAATGGACATTTAAAGAGCACCCATATATCGCTAGACCTTATGGGAAGAAATACAGAAAATTGAAATTATTTACTTAAAAGAGACATGTAAACATACATATAAGCACAGATCAGAATTTTTCTAAAATAGAATGCCAAAAATAACTTCAATAAATGTTCTAAAGATACATCCCTGATCTGCATACATGCTTTTCTCTTTCAGGCTTAAAGATGCTCATCTAAGACGTTAAAGGCTACATTTTTATGCCTCCAACATGATATTATAAAGCTAATAGATGGCTATGTCCTTTCTAGAACCCTCAAATGACCTATAAATTGGTATATTGAGTATGAATTATAAAATTTTTATTTCAGCCAATTTTTTATCCCGCTGCTAATAACTTTTTTAGCACATAGCATGGCAGTTTATAGAGCTCTCTAAGAAATATATAGTGCTCTTTGATTCTGTGGCTAAGACAGCAAATTACCCCAATATTTAGCTTTCCTCCTTTCTCAGTGATGGACATTTGTCTAAACCTATGGCTATGCAGAAAAAGATTGCATTTCTTAGCCTCTCCTGCAGCTAGGTGTGTCTGAGTGATGAACTTCTGACTAATAGGATACAAGAGGAAGTATCATGTGGGTGGCAGCTTCTATGAACTTTCCTTACCAGACAGAAGACATTTGCACTCTAAGCCCCCTAGTCTTCTTCTTTCCCATGTCTTGCTACTTGTGTGTCTGATGGTGGAAACTGCCGCTTGGGTCAGTACTTTTGGACCATAGCTTTGGGACAGAAGAAGAGAGAGGTGGAAGGAACTTGGGTCTCTGACAAATCTGGGGATCAGAGCTGCCATATCAGACCTAGGTTCTTACCTCTAGACTTTTATATGAGGAAAATTGATTTCTATCGTTTAAAGAAAACCTGTTAACTTATAGCATATTCCCATTAACTCATCACCTATTCCTTTGGTGGACTTTAGCTTAGTTTCCCTTGATTAAAAAAAAAAAAAGAAACAATTTTTTTTTTTTTTCTGGAAATCAGTATCAGGCTATATGATCTAATGCATGATCCAACAAATGGATAAGAATGTTTCAAACTGAGATGACACTGAAAAAAAAAATCCGGAATGTAAGCTTGACATCTGTACATTACACAGATGTCAATATTTGGGGTGGTGGAGTTTTGGTTAGAATAGTTATATGTAACTTAATCATTTGTGATGGTGAAATAAGTAGAATAATGATGGAGCACTCTACTGTGAAAAGATAATAAATCTTTCCTTAGCTCTACTATGTCAGCATCAGTGACTCTCCTGACTTTAAGTTTCAAAGGGCTTTAGCAGACCAGTTTCTCTCCGGCACCCACCAACCATACTTCTTGTTAGGGTCTGTACATGAGGGTCTATGTCCACTCTTGAACCCCCTACCTCTAATTTACCTATACTTTTTTCTTTTCAAAATTATTTTCATACCAACTATCTTTGGAAGAAGAAAAAACAAAAACAAAACAACAAATGAAACCAAGGCAATATCCTGGCACTGTTAACGAGCCATATCTCTCTATAAATCAGAGGTGATGACAATGTTACTGGATTGTTGTGTCACCGTTACATTGGGAAAAGTGCATTTTAGATTTATTTACATATGCTGACTACATCAAAATTATATTTTGTCAGCTTTTTTCAAAAGCATCAGATGAGATAGATTAACGCCATTGATCCCGTATTCTCTGCTAACAAGGACTTTACCCTTCCCTCAAGTAACTAAATGATATGCAAGATATTTACAGAAGGCAGAAATGATCCCAAAACTCCTCTAAATTCCCACAGGTTGCTTATTTTTGAGCCCCCAACTTCCCCATGATTTTGCTTCAGTGGTTTCCCTAACAGGAAGTTTCCTTATTTGTATTTCCCATCCACCCTATCTACCCTCATAACTCTTTTCCTGTAATTTTGAAAGTTTTAAACTCTACTTGCATCATTTTGAATTCCAGAACTAGCACTTCTGTCATTACCATTTGCCTCACTGAAGACATCCCCGAAATGTGGCTCTAGGAAGGACCCCCTGGGAGAAAGGGATTGCCCGGATAAATGATTCATTCACTACAGAGATGGATTTTTTCGAACGTCATTTTCATCCTGCAAAGTAGGAAACTGGGTTTCCTTTCCTTTGAAGCATCATCACAAAGCCAGAAGCTGGAGAGCAAAATGTATAATTATGAGGTTTTAAATAAACAGGGAAAAATGTTATCGCACTGAGGTGGTCTGATAGTTCACATCTATCATTTTCTTTCCCTGGTTGCTGAAGATGCAGACGCAGCCTCACTAACGTGCAGCAGTGATGTGACTCATGGTCAGCTGACAGAGCAGGAAGTCACCTCAAGCTGCACTGACAGACGGGAAAGTCCAGAGTAGATTAAACGTACTTTTTAAGAAAGGAAATAATACACTTTGTAGCTGACGGCTGTGTCACAAGGTTAGAAAGCCCAATTACACTTGATAGTTCTATGCAAGGCAGTAGCCTGGAAATGTATTGATTTAGTATATATAGTCATTACTATAATATTTGCAAGCTGCTCATGTATGTTTTAGTCATTAAATACAGAACAGCACTCCTGTTGGAAGAATGAAATCATCCAATTTTCCCTGGGCTGGATTAAATAATAAATTAATTGCTGGGGTGGTCATAAGCAAAACTGTGAAGCAGGACATCTTCTCTGCTTTTCGGATTTCTCTCGTACTGGGGTTCAGTGATCTCATGGGATCATTTTTCTCTTGAAGGACAGGACATAAACTTTTTCAGTAAATCAACAAATCCATAAATATATGCAGACCTTTGGCCAAGTACTGTGCAAGGGAGTGTGGGAAAACTGAATAGGAAAACATTTTTGAGGTGCTCCATCTAGTTGAGGGCAACAAAATGTAAACATATTGAAAGGTTAGTAACAGTACGAGAGTTGTTTCAAGGAAGACTATGATGGATCGCCAAATGGCGATGTCAGGGGGACTTGCTGTAGGTGTTGAGAGGAAGGAGAGGTCAGTCAGGGACGTGTGTGTGCAAACAGTGCATCTGGGACTCTACTCCACCCTAAAGCAGACAGAGTCTATGAAAAAGTGGCCAAGATCAAATCAATTATTCCAGGAATAGCAGTAGTCAAGGGAGATGTTTGAGTAAGACGGTGGTGTGGATACAAGAGCCTGAAGGTCTGAGTTAGTCCTGGTTCCCTGTTGGACAGAGGAGCCTCTATTGCCTCATTTGTAGAACAGGAGTAATAAATGCCCTACCTGCCTTCTAGATTAAGTGAAATAGTGTAAGTCATAGTGTAAACTGTAACCCACATAATAAACTTAAGTTATTGTTAGTGGTGATATAACATGATTTTAAGAATATTATTTTGCATATAGAGATACTGCTTAACTTTAAAGGCTAAAATTGCAGTAATTTAAACATCCATACATAGGTTATGAAGAAGAGGTAGGGAGGTGGCTAAATGTAAATATGAAGCCACAACATGCAGGTGACCAGTGAGTACATATGCATAATCTTGGTTAGAAGCAAGAAGACATTTGTTCTTTAATATTATAACTAATACAGGCATTACCTTCCTTAGGATCTTTCCATTTTCCCTAGCAGTGAGGCTGGTTTGCTCATAATGTCCCTAAGGAACATTACGTTTTTAATCTGGACTTACAGAGCTTGGTACATAGTAAGAACTCAGCATATACTTTAATGAGTTTTTCTTAGATTTAAGATGCAGTCTGGTAACTATTGCTTCTAACTTGAGGAGTGAGAAGCATTTTTTTTTTCTCTTAACCTTGATGGAGAAGTGCTTGATGTATTTGTAGTGGAACCAAAATTCACACAATGTGAATTAGACGTGTATAAATAATAAAGTGTGTCTTTATTGTCCTCACTAAGCTCATCTTGCTCAGAGCCCCTGTTTGTATTTATGACAGGATGGACATCCTTTCTTTGACAACTTCCATTCTCTCCATACTGAAAAAGTTTCTTTGGGGCAAATATTGAGTTTATTCAAAGTTCAAACCCTCTTTCAGGGCAGTTTCTCCCCTCTCAAGAATTTTCCTCTCTCTCTTCTCTTGTTCTATGTGCCAAGCAGAATGTGGAGAACTTCTGGTCCCCAGGTTGTCCTCTACAGCCCCTAGACTTCTGCTGAGAAGCCAGCTCCCTGGCTCTGCTGTTCATAGAGGTGTGACTGGCCCCATGCACCTCAGATATGTCTTGGTGTCCCCTGTTGATGCCCAGGGGTCTGTTCACACTGTCTCCACGGGTCCCTTTGGCACTTGTATCCTCTCTTCTACTCCAGCTCATCCTTTCCTTACCATCTTGGTACCATGTGAGACCCTGCAGGGCTGCCCCAGCCTCCTTCCCCTTGGTCGTGATTGCTGACAGTCTATAAGAGGCTGGCGGTTTTTCCAGCTCACACCCATGTTCAGATTCCTTCAGACCTACCTGATTGCCCCTATGCTCAGGTCTGGCCCTGGTCCTTCTCCTTACCCTCTCATTCAGCTCCTTTCCGTAGCCCAGGGAGGCCGTCATGGGGGTTTAGCAAATTAGTCCCTGGGAACTACTTGTCTTTTCCTTCTGCCCTAGAACCAGTCCTCCAACATCCAGCATATCAGACCACACAGGTTTCCTTTTGAAACTTTTTTTCTCAGCAGGGCCCAGCATTTGCACAACAGGAGTGTTTGTTTTTCAGACTTTTATCCAGTTATAATCTTTTAAGACCCATTTTTTAACAAAGTGCAGTGATGACTCTCATTCTCATCAAATTCTGTTCAAGGGTGCAATAGGTAGTGATTTCCCTATTTCAATTAGGGAAAGGAGTCATCAGAAACAAAAAGATATTGACTTAATGTCTCAAAAATGTTATCCCTGTTATAGATGTTTAAAGTATTTTGGTAATTGTGACACCACTGTGAAGTGGATGATGGTGACATCAATTCCCTAATTGGGAGGGGCTTGATCATTCATTCTGCAACTTAAATGTTCCCAGGTTCTGAGTCATTCACAAAGTATTTGTTCAGCAACTGCTTTATTCCAAACATGGAAAAAGTAGACTTTGTTTTCACAACTGGTTCCCAAACATGCTACATGTAAACCATTCAATATACAGATTAATGGGATAGAAATAAAGGTAGAATGTTAAGGGCCCCAAACAGTAGAAAACCCTAGAAAAGGAGTGAAGTGGGCCTTGTCAGAACAGCACACCACAGTTTGAAGCCAAAGGTGGATGGATATACCTGGGATCAGAGAGGAAAGTGGTTTCACCCTCAGAGACCAGAGCCGAACCTAAAGGTTTCTGAGGCAGCAGGGTGGAAAAACTGGGCCACATACGATGAAAGAGCAAGTCCCCTAGGTCCAGCCCTGGAGGGAAGGGTGGGAAGCAGGACAGAGAGGGCCATATGTACTTCAAACCAGAAAGCTTGTTGGCAACCTGTCCAATTCAGAAAAGTGTATTTTTCCTCTGACTTATTACATTCCTACTGGTTTTTTTTTCTTCACCCTTTGCTTTTGGTGTTTATGACCTTTGTTTTCTAGAAGCCACTGGTGAATATTCAAAGAGACATAGGAGTCTCATCGTCTTCAGTTATTTCTGGCGGCAATTACCATTTTCATTTAGAATACCAGAGATTTGGATAGAGATGTGAAAAACCTGAGCAGGTTAAGTTGGGGCTCAACAACGGTGGACACTGTTATCCTGCCCACTTGGATGACTCATTGCAAGCAATTTTAACAAAAATCGTACATAAAATCTATACATTTTTCCATCAGAAAGTGCTTACCGGCACTATACTGGTAGATGTGACTAATACTTGGCTCTGCAAAGTGAACCAAATGTTAGATAGAGAGCAATTATTTGACTCACAATGTACTAATATAGGGGAAGATATTTTAGGTTTAAAGTTTAGGGTTTGAAAGTCTTTGGTACTTAATTACAAGGAATTAATCTATAGATCTGCCTCGTTCAAGACAGTAGATACTGGCCACATGTGGCTCCTTAAATTTCAACTAATTCAAATTAAATTAAATTAAATTAAATTAAAATGTTTGTTCCTCAATCACACTAGTGCTCAATAGCCGTATGTGATCAGTGGGGCATTAAGGCATAGGACAGGACAAATATAGACGATTTACATCATCACAGAGAATTTAATTGGACAATGCTAGAAAAGATTTTGTTGCAAAGGTATGTCTAGAGAGGAACAATGGTCCAGGACATTTTTATTGTTGTTGTTTCTGCTTTTTAATAAAATTGTCTGAGAGCGAGACTAAAAGAAGAGAAAAACAAACAAACAAACAAACGTCATCTTCCCCAGAAGCGTAGCACAATTGCTTTCTTCATTCTAATTTTAACGAGGTTGGGTGGCATTGTGAATTTGGAAACTGAAAAGGAAACTTGGAGAAATTAGTTATATTTCAACACTAGCAGCCACGAGCTGGCTTTTTACATGCTTGGCTAAGCTAATGTCCTGACCACGGCAGACAGCATGGTCTTCGGGGACAGCTACATCTTTAGCCAGTCCCACTTGGGTTCAAGTCTAATCGTACTATTCACTATTTGTATTCTTATGGGCAAGTTTGTGTTTGACCTCTCTCATCTTGAGTTGAATCATTTTTAAAGGGAAGATAATCATGTCCCTCTGTAACTATTTTGGGGTAGAGTGAATGAAAATGTATATAAAATATTTGGCACATAGTAAAGAGTCAATAAAAAAACAGTTTTTAATTAAGAAGCTTATCTTAAAGAGTAAATGTAAAGCTTCATTTAAAGCTTTTATAAAATATGAGACCATAAACATTTTAGAAAATGTACATAAATATTTACTGGATCTTTGAATGTGAAAGGACCTTTTAAGTTTAAAGGCAATAGAAAACAGAAAACTAATAAATTTGATAACATAACATTTTAAACTTCTTTGAAATAAACCAACTGCACAAACCAAATTAAAAGGCAAACTAGAAACTATATCTTTAACTAATATGACAAACAAAATGTTATTATGCTTAGTTTTTAAAATTATAATACAAATCTATGATAAAAATCCTAATATAAGAAAATAAACAAAGAATATAACATTGCATAGAAGAAATAAAAATTATTAATAAACAGAAAATATTTTAATGTTAGAAATTTAAAATGTGTAATTTAAAACAACTGAAGATCCTTTTACTTCTCTCTCTCTCTCTCTCTTTCCACTATAAATGTAGCGAAGATCCTTTTACTTCTCTCTCTCTCTCTCTCTCTCTCTCTCTTTCCACTATAAATGTAGTGATTAAAAAAATAAGTAGGATAGACATTTGAGACAGGGATTCATACTACATTAAAAATAATAATTGTGAGACAGATACATGAATTTTTGATTAGTAAAGCAATCTATTTTTGTTTAGGATATTTACTAATTGCTGATATCTCCTGGTTCCATATCAAGGACTGGAGGACTCCAACCATAGAATTCCTTCCATAGCATAGAAAGATTCCTTTGGGTCTATCATAGTTAGACCATAGGTCTTTTTGCCTTAGGGAAGAGTGGTCCAGCCAAGAAGAACAAGTCAGCTCCTTCCTGCCTGAGGGATTGTGGGAAGGAAAAAGGAATAAAAAGATTATGGAAGTAAACTGTCAGTGTTTTTATTCTCCTGACCCTGGTCAAATTTTTGAAGCCGAATTGTGAGGGCAAGAGTTAGGTGATACAGTGGAAACTGTCAGAAAGAAATAAAGGAGCTGGAGATCAGCCAGCAGCGAATGTGGCGCCATGTCCAGTCAGGCCCAGGTATTAGCTTTGCACTGGTAGATGGAATTATCTAGGGCAGTGACCCTGAGGTGGTGGTCCTGGTTGCTAACAGTTTGGTAAGGAGATAAAGGAATTCTTTGAGAGCTAGTGGATCAGAGGTCTCAGAGGCTAGGGCTTTAGGCCAGAAGCAGATGGCCCATACTTCAGCCATAGGTGATGATGTGATATAATAGGTTGGGTTGGAGCATAGCCCTCGGGGATTAAGCCAGATAAAGAATAAAAAGAACTAAACATAGTGTTTGGCATATAGTTTATGTTAGTTACCATAATAACAAGAATAAGGTCAACTATTGTGTGACCATTAAAATGTTCACAAATAATTTTTTGTCTTAGGAGAAAATGCTGTGCTATTACATTTGTAAAGAAAGGATGCAAAATGTGTATCTTTAATGTTACACATGGTAAAAAAAAAGACTAAACTATAGTATTTATAGTGCATCTCTAAGAGGTGAAATTATCATCATGAATCTATCAAAATGTATCTACCCATTTTTTGTTGATGGACATGGAGTATTGTTTCCAGTTTGGAGCTATTATGAATAATGCTACTATGAGCATTCTTGCTCCATGTCTTTTTGTCCACAAGAAAATACTTTTCTGTTGGGTTTGAACTTAGAAGTAGAATATCTGGGTCTTGTAGTATAATATATATGTACTGCGGCTTTATTATTAATGCCAAACAATTTTCCAAAATGATTGTATGAATTGACACACTCACCAGCAGCTTATGAGAGTTCCCACAGTTGCACATTTTAATGCACACTTGGCATTATCAGTTATTTCAATCTGGGCTGGTGTGTAGTGGTATCTAAGGATGGTTAATTGCATTAACCTGTTGACTAATGAGGTTGAGCTCCTTTTCATATGTTGACTGGCCTTTTGTGAGTAATTGTTGAAGTCTCTCACCCATTTTCTCAAGTACTACTTTTATAATCATAAAAATTATCATTTAAACAAAAAGAGGATTAAGTCGTTTTCTGCCCTGCCCTTAACCTCAAGCAATCTAACTGAGGGGTAACATCTTAACCAGATCTCCAGAAAGGGACCACAAACTTTCAGTAGCAACTGTTTTATCTCCTCCTTTCTGGAGGTGCTTATCATTTTATACATTGTTTATTATTATTTACTGTGCTTATCCTGTCTTCTACCAGATTGTTAAATCTCAAATAGTGGCAACTTTTCTGAATTCCCTTGCGTGATATACCTAATAGTGTATACTGCACACAAATAAAAGTTTTTTGGATGAACAGAAATACATGGCTTTGAATCATATTTTGTAGAATCTAAGCATTGGAATACAAAATTCAAATAATCTAGTCTACCCTTTCATTTCAAAGGTGCTAAAATTGAGGTCCAGAGACCTAGGTCTGAGAATAAATGAGTTATGGGGTAAGACAAGTACCTCTATTTCTAGTCCATCTCTGTTGCCCTTATACCATGCTATATTCTAAGAAATGAGGAGAAGATAAGCAATGAATTATAGGTGCGACTGTCCCTAAATTAACACCACAGAAGCTCTTTCTGCTAAATAATTTATATAAACTTAGAATAAAACTATTCCAGAGAGGAGACACTTTAACTGTGCCCACACACACACACACACACACACACACACACACACACACACACACACACACACAGAGGTATCAACACTTATACTCAATCAGTTTTTGTTATTGTGTTTTTCTGTGTGATGCAGTTTGGGTGCAAAAATGTTTTAGGATCATTATTTTAGAAGAAATGTGTCCTTGTGACAAAAATGTAAATACAGAGATAATAGACTGAAAATTGTGAGAAAATGGCAAACATGGCAGGGACGATTGGATGAATTTCCAGATACTAGGAAATGTTCTAAAGGCAAAGAGTGAATCATACAAATTGAAAAAATGGTACATATGCGCACTCCTTGATAATCAGTAATAGAATGAATAAGGAACTGATGAAATGTAAGTGTATATATTGGGTTTAGTCAAGCACAGCAAATGTGCACTTCAGCTATGTTCTTGAGTTCATGCCTAAGATCCAATGACATCTCTAAATACAGCTAAATGAAGCAAGAAGTGAAGGACTTCACAGCCACACCAAGAAGCCATCTCCCAGAGTATCCTAAAAACCATTCAGACTCCAGCAGGCCTTGCCTCCTGCCTGGATAAGAAAGTGAAAGATTTAGCAAAACATTCCTGGAACCCACTGGAGGGGATCAGAACATGGCACCCCCAAAATGCCACTTTGGCATAATGATTATTTTGAGCTCAAGGCAACTGAGAAATAGCAGATGCTAGAAGACCTCTCTGCCCTCTTCCTTTCTGGGCAAAAGCCAGACATAAATTTCCCATGAGAAAGATACTCTCCCAGTACCAGAAAGAAGAGAACATTCTTATCACTGAAGATGGAGAGTTAATGATGAGTCAAGTCTGCACAAACAAATCTTACTAGAATAACCTTATCTTCCATTAGTTTCCCTCCTATATCTCCTAGTCACTTTCCCATAAATTTACCACCCCTAGAAGCCCAAATATCTTTCCTTTGTCCAGTCACTTCTCCACAATTTATTGCCCTTTGTTAAAATGGTATATCAGCCCCCAAGTCTAACTGCTCCTCTGGGAGTTTTTGTTTCTTTTCTATAAATTACCCTCCCCCCATGTCACATAAAAATACTAACATCAGATAATATTGTATCTGTTTCTCTTGTAAATCTGTCTTTTGTCATGTCGGAGAGGAAAACTTCTGTAGTTTCTTTGGGTTTCTGGCTGAGCCTAAGAATTAAACCGACATAAGACAAATTAACAGGAAAAGAGCATACATGTTTTATTAAATTTTCACACATACGTGGAAACTTTCATGAGGATAAAGACTCAAAGAAGTTACCAAAGCAGGAAGCTTTTATACTTTTTAGACAAAGAAACAATAAATCTGTGAAAGCTTAACATGACAAAGGGGTTTGGGATGGGGAATAAACGGAGAAGGATTGAGGAAGGTAAGGGTAGTTCGACAAGGTTTGTTGGTACAGATTTCTCATTCCCCAATTCTCCATCTCTGGCGATAAGAATAGCTTTCTTCTTCCTGAAAGGACAGTTTCACATGGGAGTTTTATCTTCTTTTAGGAAGAGAAAGGAGAATCAAAGTGTTCTTTTGTACCTGCTGTTTCTTAAGTACCTATAATTCAAAATAAGCAGTATGCCAAATAGCATGTTTTGGGATGACATTTTCTCGTTTCCTTCAGTCAGTTTAATTCACAGCCATCAGGAGAAGGACTTAAAAGGGTAGAAGAAAAGCTTTTCTCCCCTATACCGTATAATGCCCTCCAGGAACTTCAGTTTTGAAGATAGACAGGTCAAGTCATCCTCCTCTTCTCTTAAATTCTGTAATGTTATAGACAATTTAGCGGGGATTTTTTCCAAGGTTGGAATGTTCCTATGATTCCTGTGTTGGACCCATCAGGCCACCCATTTAAAGCATGGAAACTACATACACAATAACTTAAGGTTAACTTAGGAGAAGTCTAGAATGCAGGTTCAATAACTTTAAGCTTAAGCATGCTAAAAATGTGACAGAGGTTTTCATAAAGTTAACACTTTTGGGATTTGCATAACGAAATGTAGTTGCTAAGGGGCTTCACAGAACTAAAAGCTTTCAGAGCAGTCCTCCCTGAGATGTGCAACTTTGGAATGTGGATTATTTTGAGCTGAAGGCAATTGAGATCTCGTGGGCTCAAGAAAAATATTACCTCTTCCTTAAAGAATTTAAATTTGGGGTTTGCCCATAATAAGAATTATCACCAGAAATAGCTTTTTATGACCTATCTATAGGGCAGAGCAAACTTCTAATTACTGAACATCTGCTCTTCTTATTGTCCTGTGAATTATCCCCTTCCTCTCTACAGCCGCAGGGCATCTTACATCATTCCTTAGCTCAGGATGTCATATATCCCTTATTTTACCTTTCTAGCTCTGAATCTCTTGTGTATTGGGGTATCTGACTCTCTCAAGTATGGGGTTTCCCTATGTATGTATGCAATTAAATTTGGTTATTTCCTCTTGCTACTCTGTCTCCTGTTGATTTAATTATTAGACAAGCCAAAAGAACCGAGAAAGGTAGAGTAAAATTTCTTTCTCTCCCACAGAACATTGGGAAAATCATCAAGTGAGATATTTTTCTCAATAGATCTTCATTTTAGTCAAAGCTGGTTTATTTTAGAAAAAATGATGGCTGATGCAACCACAACATATTCAAGTAAAGAGAAAACTAGTATGTCAAATTCTAAAACACAAAAGAAATCATTCTCGCTTTTATATGGTGGAAATATATTGAGAAGTGAGACAACATTAAACACCTTCTGGTCTCTTTTTACTTAGAAGCAAGAGGATTAATGAGTAAACTTTTGAAACCTAACCTGTTTGTGAATAAAGAAACTCCTGGATTGGAAAGTTTTGCAAATGCTTTCCCAACTCATATAACAAACTGGTTTCTCATAGCCATGACTTAAGAGACTGAGTCTTATGATTCTTTGTCCTTCCTAAAGTACTAGAAAGATAGCAGATCTTTGATACATACTTATTTGCTGACAGCATGAAAGAAATAGTCCTTTGCAGCTTGGAAGGAAATCGCCACAGAACAAAGACAGCACTCATTCTCAAATACACTTAAAGTACAGAATGTTCAAGCAGAGGGGTGAAAGTACATTAGGTTGGTTTTCAGTTCCTAAATTATCTTGCTCCAAAAGCTATGTGTGTGTGTTTCTCGTTAATTAGTACAGGAAAGACACAAAGTTTTGAATGTAGCAGGAAATAAACTTAAAAAATTTTTTTTTTTATTTGACCGTTCCCAGGCTTTAAGTCGAGAATTTTCCAGGATGAAGTCACCTTCATGCTGTGGTCTACAGCTGTACAAAGTCTGAAGTGCACTCTTTGACCAAACTTATTAATCTTTTTTTCCCCCAAAGATCCTTTGGGGGATTTAATGAAACTTTAAATGTCCCTCAAGATAGGGAAATACAGGACAAACTGGAGATGCCCAAATCTTTGATTAAAAGAACGGATTTTATTGTGACTTGCTCTTCTCAAACATTTCTTCAACCCAACCAGAAAAAAAGAAGAGGATGAAAGAATAATGAGGCTGCTGCTAACCCAACCCTGGTGTCTTCTTGTTTCTGGAAACAAACAAACAAACAAAACAACAACACGAAAATACAAGATTTAGAAAGCTGCAGCCTCAACTACCAAACTACTGACTCTCAGCCATTCTGTGAAAGTCAAAGCCTTTCTTCCATCTATAGTTCTTCTTCTGTCCCTTCCTGCTCCCTGCGGAGCAAACGGTGTGTATGTGTGTGTGTTTTCCTTACTTTTTTTAACTAAAGGAGCGGTTTTCAACCTGGTATGATTTTGCCCTAGTTCCCACCAAATATTTGGCAATGTCTGGAGACATGTTTGATTGTTATGACTGGGTGTTACTACTGGCCTCTAGTGGGTAGAGGGAAAGGATGCTGCTCAACATCCTACAATGCACAGAACAGCTCCCACACAGAGAGTTACATGCCCTAAAATGTCAATATTTCTAAGGCTGAGCAACCCTGATCTAAAGGATTAAATATAGAGTCCTTACTAGTCATAGAACAATATGGAGATGCCTTAGTTAAAGAATAGTTAGAAACTACAAGTTGTTTCTGGTGAAACAACAGCAAGATAGTGAGATACATGGGCTACCTGAGCTCACAGTCTGAACTCATCCACTCAGCAGCAAGGCATCATTAACAAATTACTTAACTTCTCTGTACCTCTTGGGAAAATATACTATAAAAATAAAATCCCCTCCCCTCTCCCACCAAGAAAACCTTGCTACAGAGATGAAATAGAAAGAAAACAATTTTATTGAGGTGGCTGTAAGGCCGTGGGACCTATGGCCTAGTAAGAAAACCCAAGTCTAAGCCTGTAAATGCCTCAAGTTTACAAGATCAAAAAGCTAAGAACAACCAACCACAAATAGGCTAATAGGCTTTAAGCTGTACCAATCAATAATTTTCTTTCTCTGTTTCCATTCCTTTTCTCTATACAGTCGTGGGCCGCTTAACGACGGGGATACAGTCTGAGAAATGCGTCCTCAGGTGATTTTGTCATTGTGCAAACATCACAGAATGCACTTACACAAACCTAGATGGTCTAGCCTGTTGCTCCTTGGCTACAAGCCTATACGGCATGTCACCATACAAAACAACACATGATTAAATCAAGCACAAGAGAAACTGACGTAATCAATAGATGTAGTAAACACTAGATGTATGAGGCATAACACTGCATACTGTTTTATAGAATTATTTTTACTAAAAGAAAGAGTATACTCTAAAATAATGATAAAAAATAAACCAGTGTTTATATATTATATATATACATATAAGTATATATAGTAAATCCATAAACCCAGATACAGTCATTCATTATCATTATCAAGTATCATATATGCGATACTTTTATCATATGTGCGATACTTTTATCCGACTGGCAGGACAGTAGGTTTCTTTATACACGCATCATCACAAACATGTGAGTAATGCGTTGTGTTATGATGTTATGACAGCTATGATATCACAGGGAATTTTTCCATCATAATCTCATGGGATCACTGTCATACACGCGGTCCGTCTTTGACCAAAATGTTGTTGTTATTCAGTACATGACTGTAAGTCTTTCCCCAGCTCCAGTCAGGCGAGTGCTCCTAACCACTTCTGGTTTGGTGCTGACCAAATGGAATTGATTATTGCTCAAATAAACTCTTAAATTTTAAAAATATGCCTCAGTTTATTCTTTAAAAAATTTAGACCAGTGTTTGGGACTCATTAAATGTTTACCACTTTAAAGCCTTGTGATAGGCAGAATTTTAAGGTGGCTCCCAAATTCCTGCCCCTGGTTTATCCTCCCTGTATAATTCTCTCCCCTTGAATATATAAGTAGGACCTTTAACATGTAGATATGTCACTCTTGTGATGAAGTTACTTATCAGTTGATAAGTAACTTTGAGTTCATTAAAAGGGAGATTATCTAGTGGGCCTGACTGAATGATAAGGGCCCTTTACATCTGGGTCTAGAAGTTAGAGACAGAAAAAATTGAAGTGATTTGAACAGGAAGAAGGCCTATGAAGGGAGCCACATGGCAAGGAACTGTAGACAGCCTCTAGGAACTGAGAGTGTTTTGGTAGATAGCTAGCAAGAAAACAGGGGCCTCAGTCCTACGATCGCAAGAAATTCTGCCAACAAACACATGTGCTTGGAAGAGGACCCTGAGCTCCAGAAAGGAACGTAGCTTGGCCAGTGCCTTTATTTCAATTTTCTGAAACCCTAAGCAGAGGACTGACTGAGCTCAGCTGGTCCTGGATTTCTGACCCATAGAAACTGTAGAGATAATAAACAGTTGTTTTAAGCCACAAATTTTGTGGTAATTTGTTGTGAGCAATAGGAAACTAATACAGGCCTCAAAAAAAAAAAAAAAGAAAAGATGATATTTTTACTCTTATGTCACCACCAACTAAGTGTCAATGGAAGGACCTGGCCCAGAGGGTCAACTCAGTCATAGCCTATATGTAAGCAACACCTAAAGTCTTTTTTGCAACAGGAAAACCTGTCAAAAAATACACTAAACAAACCAACAGGGTGTGAGACTAGGAGAGTCCCTTCAGCTCAATTTCCCTTCTGTAAAGTTAGTAAGTTGAGCCAGATAGTAACTAGGCTGTTCTGTTTACTGCTGTTCTGAATTCTCTTAGGATCCCAAACAATGAGAGTAGAGGTGGCTTTGTTTTAGAGACCATTTCGTAGCTGAGCAAACTGGACTGAACATTTTAGTTCCCCTTTAACAGACACGTTTGGGTGTTCCTGAGAGTGTAGACAGGGATTCATCTTAGGTAAGCCTCCAAACATTTAGTGGGTCTGGCTCAAAAAATACCTTGTTGATAGATACTTTTACTTTTAGAAGTTTAAATCACTTGAAATACATGTAATTAATCTTTGATTTATCCTTAAAGAATAAAGAGGGGCTGGCTTTACCTGAGAGTTCAGGAAAGCTACTCACATGTCCAGGAACACACTCAGGTGCCAGCTCACTCTCAACAGAGATGAGCCTTGTACTAAGTTCTTTGGTTTCAATGCGACTATGAGCCTCTCCAGGAGCATGTTAAAATAAAGACGCCCTATTCTCCACCAGGTTCTCCCAGAGGTTCTGACTGGGAAGGTGCTGGGATGTGCCCCAGGAATTTGCGCTTCTAGCAAACAATTGTAATGATTCTGAAAGCAGGTGGTCTATGAGCCGAACTATGAAAAACTTGAGGCTTGAAACAAATATCCCAAAGAGTAAATTAGAGATGACTTGGAGTACCAAGAAGCAGAATTCAACTCCTGTGACTGAATTAAGAAATTTCAGTGAAGAAATTGTGAGTGCATGGGAAGATTTAAGGGAAATAATAGGGTTGGTGAAAGCACTCGGGGACTGGCAACAGAGGGAAGCCATCACTACCCACAAGACTGGAGGAGCAAGGGGCGTGAAGTTGTGTCATTAAATCTCATTGAGCAATGGGCTGAAGAGGATGTCCCTAGCAGAAGCTGTAGGCAAGAAGGGGCGCAGCAAATGCCAGAGACTCTGCATGGAAGGAAGGAGAGCACAGAGAGGGAGAACAGGGGTGTCTTTTGTGGTGGAATCCAATTGGAAAACAGCTAGCAAGAATCCTCAACATGTTCCCTCCCAAGTGCTTCAAGAGCACTGACCAGGGCAGAGAAAGGCAGTAAATGGATGGGGGGGTGGCATTGAAAACTAATCAGTACATTTCATTTCTGTATTTATTTCTGTATTTATCCCTTCTTTCACCCCCCAACTCACCCACCCATCTACTTCCACCCCCGACCTATGGATATTGCTGTTTCCCTTTTAAGAACTGGATCTCTGCAGGCGGGACATCTCCCCCTACATGCTCGCAAAGTGCATCCTGGCCTGGCGCCCCCAGCGCCCCTGGAGTATGGTCCGTGGCTCAACCTGGGGCGCAAACCCAGGACCTTCTGTGTATAAAGCGGACATGGAGCCACCCCCAAAAATAATCAGTACGTTTTAAATCTCAAGTCCAAAAACTCCAACATGAAGAATTTCTGGGCAAGAGTGAGTAGACCAAGAGGGAAACAATAATTACTACTAAGAGAATCAGTTATGCAGATGTTTTAGACCAGGTGTCTGCGACTCAGCATGAGGATATGGTGGAGGTAAGAAAGAATATGAGAAGAAAAGAAACAATAAGGCAGGGCTCTGGTGCTTGGCACCTGACAGTTTAATCTGTTACTGTCAGCACTGAAAACAATAAGAATTACACCTGAGTGTACTGTAGCAGCCTTCCAAAGACATTCAGGCTGAATAGCATCAGCTCTTCAGAGTACCAACCCAATGTCTTTCTTTGCTAACAGCATTGTTGAAGCTCACTGCTGCCCTCTGCATAAAACACATCAATGTAGCTAACACTTAGAGCATGCATCATAAACTGCCCTGTCATGGTTAATGATTAAGCATCTATTTCTCACACTAGATTATGACCACTGTTCAAAGAACAACCAAATAAAAAAAAAAAAACCAAAAAACTATGTAACTGAACTATATATATATAAGCTCATGGTACAGCTGAGCTATACAGAGAAAAAGGAATTTCTTTATCTTTTGTTTAACTAAATTAGCTCTCCTCCCAAGTCCCCACCCATTGGTAAGTGGGAGAAAAGTTAATGTTCAATCTGAGTTGATGCTTCAGTAATTTAAATAGTCCTTTAGGTTATCTTAAGTCATTATTGGATAAAGCTGCTCAGTGGCTCAGTTAGCCTGTCCTTACCCTTCAACCTAGTTGAAATGGTAGAATTTAGGTACAGGCATGGAAAAGGGTATGGCTTACTTGTTCTTTACTGTGCCAGTCGAATCTGGACAGGCCCTGGCCTCATAAGCGTTCACAGTTGCACTGGCAAGAATCTGCACATTTTCTGTAGGCGGCCTCTTGTCTAGAAAGCCCTGTTTTCATTTGGAGCAAAAGTCAGAAGCTGGCAAACCCTGGCTCCAGCAGTGTTCTTGAAAAGAAATTGCTATGCATTTCATGCTCACTGACTTTGCTTCTCTTCAACTCTTATGAGTTATAGACATCTGAGTTACTGTTGTTTGCCCTTCAACTCTTTGGCCTGCTTATCCACCTGCAGCTTTTGCCATGGGGTCATCTTGCTTTGTCACAGCAGACCTCAGGCATGTCCTCTGGCTCACGACTCATCATTCTGTGCGGCAAGAGAAACAAAGGAGGTTCCAAATTGCCAGTGTCAGGGAGAAAAAAAAACTTTGCTCTACCCTCAGGGTTCTTTTGGCTGGTCTAATAATCATGAGACAGATTAGCAAAAGAAAATAACCAAATTTAATACCTACGTATGGATGGGAACCCCGCATACATGAGAGAGCCAGGTACCCCACATACATAAGAGGTTCAAAGACAGAAAGGGGACATGTGTATACAAGACATTCCGAGATAAGGCTGAGGTAAGGTGCCCTGAGGGCTTCAAAGTGTCATTGTAGGATGATAAGAAGAACAGGTGTTTAGTAAATAGAAGTTTGTCCTGCCCTACAGACAGGTCAAAAGAGATTATCTCTGATAATTTCCCACTATGGGCGAGGTCCTAATTTAAGTTCTTCCAGATAGTCAAGGAAGGGGTATATGTTTCTCCTAAGCCTGCAGCTAAAGTTGCCTTTAACTCAAAACAATCAGCAGACCATAGAAGCATATCTTGGGGTGACTAGCTTTGAACCCCTATACTAGCTAGACCTTTCCTATCTGCTCATGTCCTTCCACCCTTGTAAGCAGCTAGATGATCATTTATTGGCTTGAGTCCTCTGTACTGTAACCTTCTCCCTAAGATCCAAATGGGCAAGTTGGGCAGCCACTTCCCCCGAATGACTCCTTCAATTTATCTACAGTATATACAGTCAATCTTCATCATTTACAGATTTCAGATTTTTAAGTTTGCCTATTCAAACTAAAAGTTTTTTTAATCCCCAAACCAACAGTCTTGCACTTTCAAGGTCATTCATGAACATAGGCAGTGGCAAAAAAATTGAGTTGCCCATTGTGCATGTTCCCAGCTGAGGTCAAAGAAGGTGACCCTCTGCTTTCTTGCTTCAGCACTCATACTGTAAACAAGAGTTTATTTCATGGTCTATTTAGTGTCAGTTTTTCAGGTTTTTGTGTTTTGGTGATTTTGCTGTTTAAAATGTACCCCAAATGTAGTCCTGAGGTGCTGCCTGGTGCTCCTTAGAGCAGGAAGGCTGTGAAGCACCTTGTGGGGAAAATACATGTGATATGAACTGAAGGTTTGTGCCCTTCAAAACTCATATGTAGAAAGCTTAACTTCCTGTGTTGCTGTACTCAAAGATGGGGCATGTGAGAAGGTCATCGAGGTCAAATGAGGTCTTACATTGGGGTCCTGATTAATGTTATAAGAAGAGATAAGATCTCCCCCCCACCACCGCTACCACTCCATTCACAGAAAAGGCTACATGAGGACAAAGTGACCATCAAAAAGCCAGGAAGAAACTTGCCGTAACTTTGGTCTTGGATTTTACAACCACCAGAACTGAAAAAATAAATTTCTATTGTTTAAGCCATGCAATCTGTGATATTTCATTATGGCAGCCTGAGCAGACCAAGACAACACATGTTAGGTGAGCTTTCTTCAAGCATATGTTACAGAGCTGTTGACCGTGAGTTCAATGCTAATGAATCAACAATATCTATTAAATAAAGTATTTGAAAACAGATACACACATAAAACAGGTTATTAGTCATTGGTTAATGAAACTGAAACTTCTCTGTGAAAGACACTGACAAGAAAATAAGAAGACAAGCCACAGAATGAGAGAAAATATTTGCAAAAGACATATCTAATAAAGAACTGTTATCTGAAATATACAAAGAACTCATAACTTGGCAATGAGAAAATGGACAACTTGATCAAAAAGAAAAAAATGGCAAAAGAACTGAACAGACACCTCACCAAAGAAGACATACGGATGGCAAATAAACATATGAACAGATGCGCTCCATATCATATGTCATTAAGAAAATACAAATGGAAACAACGATGAGATACCAACACATACCAATTAGAATAGCCCAAATCCAGAATACTGACATCAAATGCTGGTGAGGATATGGAGCAACAGAAACTTTCATTCATTAATGGTGGGAATGCAAAATGGAGCAGTGTTTTAAGAGACAGTTTGGCAGTTCCTTACAAAACTAAACATATTCTTATCACATGATCTAGCAGTCACACTTCTTGGTATTTATTCACATGAGATGAAAGATTATGTGCACACAAAAATCTGATCATGGATATTTTTACAGCAGCTTTATTATAATTGTCAAAACTTGGAAGCAACCAAGATGTCCTTCAGTACATGAACAGATATAGTTCCATTCTAGGCCAAAAGCCAGGAAGGGACAAATAGGACACTCATCTGACTATCAACCTCTTGTACCCTCTTCCTCCTTTTCTTCTTCTTCCCACTTTTCTGGGGGCAGAAAGAGACAGTCTCCCTTCCCCACCACACAGACAGGCTTCCACTAATCTACTTCCTGTTCTTGAAGTACCTTCTGTAAAACTCTGGGATTTAGTTGGCCAGGCAGGCTCATTCCTAAACTAAAAGGTAAAGACATGGGGACGATCTTTTCTCTATATCGGGCAAGTTTGTGAAGCTAATGTTATGCTTCGAAATCCTTTGTGGATTGCCAGAAGGTGATTATTATCTTCTCTCTCTTTGAATTCTTTCTCTAGCAATCTCCTTAATTGTCTTCCCACACCACCTTCCACCTTCCTCACCTCTAGACATTCCAGGCCAATGAGGAAAGAGAGCTGATGTACTTGTAATGCAAAAAGAGCAACGTTCATTAATCATTTGTAACAAGTTGTCCTCATTTTCCCTAAAAGCCTTGTAGCACCAAGCTCTGCACCTTGAATATGACAGGTGCCCAGGAAGGGCCTGCGCTTGAGTCAGAAGTTGTCAAGTAAGAACTGCCCTATGGCGGCCACGCCTCCAAACTGCAGACATTGATTTATATCTTTCCCCCTTCCTTCTTCCTCCTTCAATGATCACACCTAGTGTTCTTATAGCCAAATATTCCTTTAAGGATAAAATCTCCCAAATACACAGTCATCTTGGCAACACCTTTTCTATCCTGTTCTTGAGCCCTCTTGAACTACCACCTCTCAAGGAACCACATAATTTTTGAGTTTTCATCAAATATCTTCACATTCTTTCATGATGTAGGCAGCACCTAGGGAAGTGCTCCCACCAACTTGACACGAGACTGCACTCTGTGAGTTAAATCAAGCAATCTGCACACCAGACCAGCACACCCATAGAGAGTAAGCCTACCGAACGACTGTTGGTAAACTTAAGGGAAAATGGTCACGATAGTTAAAGAAAAAAGAAGCATCCGCTAGGAAAGGAATTCATCAGCAATAGACACAGAGAAAAAGGAGACCCACAAAGGCATGTGTCCAAGAAGAAGGGACTCTTTCGGTGATTATGTATTTGATCTGTCTGGCAAGTCCATCTTGAATATAGAGATGGACATAACAGGCCATCAGAACAGTGCCATTGTCCTGATTACTTTTGTTGTCCGAAAGGAAATAGTGGGCCACCATAAATACAAGATTCTAAATTAGCATTCTAGCCTCATATATCATTCTTTTCCGGGCTTCAAATGAGTCAGCATCTCAAGTCTGGTCAACTCTGGGACACTTCAAAGATCATTTCTGCACCTACAAGATTATGAACCAGATATGGGGAAGTGGTAAATTCTCCAAGTAAATGTTGATATTGTGGGGTCTGTGTGGGAACAGCCAGTCTCCACATCACTCTCTAAAGCTTCTGCACCCTACTTAAGCTTGTTGGGGTTAAACATTTCTTGGGTAATGCTAATATTTCCTTTGCCAGATGATGGTATTGCTTCTTGCCGCCAGTCTGGTTGGAAATACCCTGGGGGCCTTGTTATCCCACAATACCCGACACTTCTGCTTCTGGTGAGACAAAGCTTTCAAGAGTAGTATTTGTAAAACATAGAGTAAATTCATTAAAAAATTACCAATACTTTTACAACTTGAGGAAAAAAGTTTCTGGGGTATTTGGGTTCATGGGGAACTTCAGCCCCACTTCCATCCCCCGCTGCCAGCTTTCCTATCTAGATCACATTGCGGGCTACAAGCATGCTAGCAATGTGGGATTTCTTTCCTAAGTTTTGTCGTATCACCTTGTATCAAACAGAAGTGATATTAGTCTAAGGAGTGGACTGAAGTTGTTTCACTTTGCAAGTTAGCTGAAGCTACCATGTCTACCATCAAATTAAACCTATAAATGAGTTTTAAAAATGTCCAGGATCTTGGTTGACTGCCTTGGCCATTTTCTAGCAACTTACCTTCTGGGCATGTAGCAGTGCCCTTCCTGAGTGTTTTGCTCTGGTGTCATGAGGACACCTGTATAGAGAGCAGCCTGTTTTCAATCCTGAAGAACAGTGCGTAATAGCAAAGTAGTGGCAACAGTTAGTCACATATATCTTAGGCAGGATTTGGTTTGGAATGTGATTCTGACCCTATAACAAGCCATCAATCCTGCGGGGTTCTTCATTTGTTATATGACTCAAATCACCCTTATTCTTGATAAGATGTCTCTCAGGTTGGGACGTTCAGTCTTTCTGCCCAGAGATTATAACTGGCCTGTTTTTTGTTTTATACTGGAAGTTGGAACCCTATTACTTGGATTTCCTTCTGTGATCTAGATAAAAATCCAATGTCATGAAAGTTTTGAAGATCATTATCATGGCTTAATTTTATCTGCATATTAACTGACTGTAAGCTCTTGTATTTTTATAAACAAAAAGTGACATTTTTAAGAATATTATATGACAGATCCTAGGTAGGAAATTTAACATGGTCTGGAAGCATTTTAATAATGGATATTTGATGTGCTCAAACACATATTTATGTGGGCCAACACTAGCTTCTGGTTAATTAAGAAGTTATACCTTATCGATCTCTTAGTCACCTAAATGAGAAGTTGGCACATGGAGCAACTTCTTTTGTTCTGGACTTGTTCTTTGTTCTTTTGTTCTTGCTGCCAATATTACCATTTCAAATTATGAAGAGGTCCAAGTGTTCTACCAGTTACCAGTGCTCCCAAAGATGGAGGTTAGAGTGGGGTCCCCTCCTCTCTCCACCCACTCTCCACTCCCATAGTTGCCCAGAACCCAATCAGAGCTCACCGTCGGGCTAATGTTAGAAGACTCTTATTTGAACGTAGTGGTGATATCAATGCATATCTTATTTTTAAGAAAAATTTTAACATCCTTAGGGGGAAAAAATGGCTGACAATTCTCCATTATGTTAAGTTCTCAGTGGCTGCCACCTCCAATACAATTAATGTTTAGTGTGATGATTTTCGGGGATAAGAAAACCCTCTCGTAATGTACCTAGTATACTATGCAGAGAGGGGAAATATTTCTTGCCTTATAAAATATGTTATTTGGTTATTCTTATTTTACTTAGCTATAAAAGTTATTTCTGTAAACGCTGGGAATTTACGTTTTTGAAAAATGGTACCTATTTAATCAGATTATAAAATAAGACTAATATTATAATTTTTATATTTAATATTCGTTGTCAGATGTTCCCTAAAGATTGAGTAATTTTATGCTTGATTTACTAAAAAAATCAAACTTTACAAAGGCAATACAAGAAATTTTTAGAAGGTGAAAATATTTTCAAAACACACATGATTTTCATCCAATATATTGTTCTGACAGATGAAACAGCTTACATGTTTTCCAAGTTGAAGAATTAGCCAACAATATAAGTGAGCAAAAGAATACAAGATATTTTCTTTGATAGGTAGATTTAAATTTTTTATTTCTGAATTTTGGTTCAATTAAGAACTTGATTAACATCTTTTCTCCAGCATTTCTGAGAGCAAAATAAATTCTGCTGCAACAACAAAAAAAATGAATTTAGGTTTTAGATTACACTTTAGAGTCTTGAGTTTTTAGACCCAATGTGTAGGTTATTTGTCTGCCCTCTGTACCCAGTCTCAAAAAGGACATGTGGGAGGAAGTTGGGAATTAATAAAAGGGACTGAATTTGATGAGTCAGAGGCTCAGAAGTTAAGTTCAGATCCCCAATAGAAAGCTGTAGTCTGGCCTGGGGCACACACCTCTTCATGGAGATCTCTGTATTGTTGTCTGGCTGAGTGATGAGTACCCTGCCCACCTTGGACTCAGCCTCAGGCAGGGAGACCAGTGTTTCTCATATGTCACAATGATACTCCAAAACTTGAAACTTGAAAAAAAGAGCAACTAGTAGCTTTTTGTTTGTTTGTTTGTCTGTTTGGAGACCATTATTGAATGTTAGTATTAGGTATGATCAATTTGAATGATAAAATTTTGTGGATCAAAGGATGAGGAGATGTTTATCCTAGCTTAATACTTAATCTCTATGTAAGTGTCATCTTAGGCAAACAAGATGTTCTGTGATTTCTGCCAAATTCAGTTGTTTATAAGAAGCAGCTCATGTGAATCTAACCATGGAATATCACACACAACCCTTAAAAGAAGTGGCTGGTGAAGAAGTATTTAAGGAGAAGTGGTTAGGTAGCTTCTGGACTGTACAAACAGTGTTACATAGAAGAATGAACAGAAGCTAAACAGAAAGGACGTTGGTGAGGCAGACCCCATGACAGTTTCTACAGTCTGCACATACCTGCAGCAGCAGAGGGCATGAACCAGCTTCCAGTCCTGGAGGAAGCCCAGCCCAGATCACTGCCTTTGGAAGGGATACTGCCAGGTAGATTCTGCCTATCCTACCCCTTGGCTCTGGTTTGCTGAGAAAGAAGTATTAGCCTGGCAGAAATGACCAATGAAATGCAACAAAGCCTGTTATCTTTTGCTTTGGGTCCAAGACTCAAAGAAAGCAGGGACATCTTTCAAAGTCGGATACTGTATGGGCACCATCTGGGACAATTTTCATGGTCCCACCACTCTCCACTGTGGCTTCTGGTTGTTAGTGGCAGCCCCACATCCTCTCAGGCCTCAGGGTGTGGAGGAACTGCCAGATGCTGTAACTAGTTCAGACTGGGTCTGAATTCCCCCAGGAAGTAAAGCATGGTGTGTGTGTGTGTGTGTGCGTGTGTGTGTGTGTGTGTGTGTGTGTGTGTATGCGTGCGTGCGTGTGTGTGTGTGTGTTTATGAACCATAACTTCGAAGAGGCCACTATCACCCATCTACGAGCCTGAAAGCCCTAGTTCCTGGGGAAAACCCCTGAGGAAGTAGATGGCTTACTGTTTGGGAACTTGGACAGAGAAACACTCACTTTGCAGTTAAGCATTAGCTGTTATGTATGGACAGAAAATGTGCTTTCTGTCAACTCTGTATTTGTCAAGGTGTTTAATACAGAGAACACAGAAAGCTGTAGTTTTCCTTATTGTTGACTGAATTTCTCTGTTGTAAATGTATATATGATGAAGATTCTGCCTGTTGGAAAATAAGCACTTAGAAGAGTAAGTGAAAGAAGGCAATGTGAAAGAAAAGGTACTTCCTTTGGGGCAGAACGGTGGGAGGCAGGAAGATGAACCATCCATCTTCTACCATTATCACTACCACCATCACTACACACACACACACACACACACACACACACACACACCCCTATACTCTTCCACACAAATAGGAACACAAACATGCATCATTGTAAAAATGTCCACTTCCCCTACACCACCATCAACACTCTTAGTTCACAAGAACCCAGAGTTACAAGAACATACCATTCAAACTCACAATTTAGCATTCCACAAGTTTAGTATGTATTTTATTTGTGGTAAATGCACACATGTTAAATTTGATGAGCTTTGACAAATATAGACATCCAAGTAATCACCATATCAAATATAGGTCATTTCTATCACCTTAAAAAGTTTTCTATGCTCTTTTAGAGTCAACCTCTCCACCTCACCCTAGGCATCAGACAGTTACTGGTCTACTTTCAGACAATATAGATCAGATTTGCCTAACCTAGATTTTTATAGAAATAGAATTATACCATATGTACCTTTTTGTGTCTGACTTCTTTCATACAGCATAACGGTTTCGAAATGTTAAGATCTATGTTGCTGTATAAATTAGTAGTTTATTTATTTTTTATTGCAAAGTAATATTCCACTGAATGAATATACCACAATTATTTATCTATGCACCTCTTGATGAACATTTGTGTTGTTTTCAGTTTGGGGCTATTACGATTAAAACTTATATGAACATTAGTGTACTAATCTTTATGTGGACATATGTTGCTGGGTCACTTGATTTCACTGATTTTTCTCTGTTGTTTAGCATTTTCTATTGCATTAATTTCTGCACTTTATGATTTCATTCCTTCTAATTACTTTTGGTTCAATTTTTCTTATTTTTCTAGCTCTTAACATGAAAATTTTGATAGTTGAACTTGAGAATTTTCTCATTCCCAGCTCCCCAGCTTCATTGAGATATCATTGACACATAACATTGTAAGTTTAAGGTATATAATGTGATGATTAAATACATGTATGCATTGCAAGAATCTTCTTATTTTCTAATGTAAGCATATAAAACTACAAATTTTCCTTTAAGGACTACTTTAACTTCATGTCACAAATTTTCATATATGGGCAGTCCTTGCTTTACATGGTAGTAAAAGACCATAAAAATGACCATGCAGACTAAAATTATGCAAAGCAACCTTCATTAATCAATGGAAAAATTAAAACCGTTCCATGACCTTTACGAATTTCTGTCATGATATTAAAATAGGAAAAAAATAGTAAAACTAATATTTATTTAGTATACTGTAATTTGAACCATTAGCAATATTAAAGTGTTTCTAATGAAACACTGAGAATTAAAGTGTTTTACTCCTTTGTAAAAACTTAGAGAATGGATAGAGTTTCAGTTTGGGAAAATGAAAACTTCTGGAGATGGGTGATGGCTGCACAACCATGTGAATGTACTTAATGCCACTGTACTGTACACTTAAAAATGTTACAATGGTAAATTTTTATATTATGTATATATTACCACAATTGAAAAATAAGTCCATCAGGAGCAGTTTGAACTGTGCTTGCTGTCCCCTCATTGTATAATTTATATTATGGAGTGAGCGCCTTTTCTATGCCTCTGTGAATTGTCATACTCAGACCTAAGTGTGTATTTTTCCAACATTTTATCCTTTTCCTATCCAATAGTATGAAATAACTGAGCTTTCCTTTGGTGTAAAGTTTTTATTTTTAATTTGTTTATTTTAATTAGTTTAAGTATATAGTACATTGGTTAGACATTTATATAGTTTATAAAACGATCCCCCTAATTGCTCCTTCTCTCCTCTGATTTTCCACCTAGCCACTAAATTAATGCTGACTGCATCCCCTCTGCCATACTCCCCAGCTCCATGACTATCTATCAACTACAATTTGTACTTCTTTAATCCTTCACCCCATCCTCCCAGCCCCCTAACTCCACCTCCCCTCTCTCCGTCACCAAATTGTCCACTATATTTGTGAGTCTGTTTTTGATTAGTTTGTTCTTTTTGTTCCTTATATTCTGCATATAAGCGACATCATATGGTATTTATCTTTCTCTGTCTGACTTATTTCACTCAGCATAATAACCTCTAGGACCAACCATGTCGTTGCAAATGATAGGATTTAATTATTTTAATGGCTGAGTAATATTCCATTGTATATATGAACCATAACTTCTTTATCCAATCGTCCATTCATGGGCATTTGGGTTGGTTGCTAGGTCAAAAGGTATATCCATTTTTAATTTTTTGAGAAACCTCTATACTGTTTTCCATAGTGGCTGTACAAATTTGCAATCTCACCAACAATGAATGTATGAGGGTTTCCTTTTCTCAATGTTCTTGTCAACACTTGTTCTTTGTGGTGTAAAGTTTTTGCTAGCATCATTTTCTCTGGGACATTTTTATCCTTTTTATTATAAGAACTTTCTACATTGATGTCACTTTCACTACATTCTTTTGAGAGCAAACTTAGTCTTTCAAAAAACGGCAATATTAGCATTTCCACGTTAGCTATATCATCTATAATTCCATTTGTGTTTGATTCAAATTGCACTTCCGGGAGTATTTGAGATCTTGCTCCTGGCATAGGCCAACAGTTTAGTTCAAATAAATTCTTATAACAGCAATAAAAAAAAAAATTGTACTTCCAACATGATCACTTTTCATGATGCTCATTTTTTTTTTATTTACATAGTACTTCATGGACTGATGAGCTAAATAATGAAGTTTGTACTTTGTAGAATTACTTACAGCTACTATGCCATGCTAACTGAAATGCAGTAACTGAAATTTGAACGATGTTGGTGGGGGACTAATATTATTTATAACAACTGAAATCTGTGCATATTAGAACCAGTGCAAAGCCAGGATAGCCTGTACTATGTTTTCTTTCTTTGTGACTTCTTTTTGACCCATGAGTTATTAAAAAATGCGTTTAATTTCCAAATATTTGGAGATTTTTCCATATATTTTATTATTGCTTTTATTTTAATTCTATTTTGAGCAGAGGACATATTCTATATGATTTAAGTATTTTTAAATGTACTGAGATTTGTTTTATGGTCTAAAATATGGTCTATATTAGTTAATGTTCCATGTGCACATGAAAAGAATGTGTATCCTGTTGTTATTGAGCATAGCATTATATTAAGTCAAGTTGGCCTGTAGTGTTCTTAAGGTCTCTAAATGTTTACTGATTTTCTATTGTTTTTTTCCTTTCAAGTACTGAGAGAAGTATTGAAATTTTCAGCTATCATTGTAGATTTGACTATTTCTCAATTCATCAGTTTTTGTTTCACATATTTTGAAGCTCTATTAATAAGATTATGTATTTTTAGGATTGCATATACTCCTGACAAATTGACCCTGTTATTATTATGAAATGACCTTTCTAGCCTCTAATTATATTCCTTTTCCTGAAATCTATTTGTCTAACATTAAAAGTTATTCTAGCTTTTTTGTGATTAGTGTTGACACAGTATAATTTTTGTCCATCCTTTTATTTTTAATTTATCCTTATCTTTATATTTAAGGGTATTTCCTGTAGCAGCTTGTAGTGGATCTTGCTTTTCATCCAGACTGGCAATCTCTGCCTTTTAATTGGAGTGTAAATAATTATAAAAAGGAGATAATTTATATTTAGTGTAATTATTGAAATACTCATTATGTTTATATTTTTTAAACATGTGAGCATATTTTAAAAATATGTTTTTATTTTTCAAATATAGTGGCATATGATATTATAATAATTTCAGGTGTACAACATAGTGATTAGACATTTATATAATTTACAAAGTGATCACACTAATAAATCTAGTACCCATCTGATACCACACATAATTATTACATCATTGACTATATTTCTTATGCTATACTTTACATCTCAATAACTATTTTGTAACTACTGATTTTTACTTCTTAATCCCTTCCCCTTAATCATCTACCCCCTAAATCCCTTCCCATGGGGCAACCATCAAAATGTTCTCTGTATTTATGAGTTTGTTCCTGTTTTGTTTGTTTATTTTGTTCTTTAGATTGTATATGTAAGTGAAATCATATGGCATTTGTCTTTCTCTGTCTGATTTACTCCACTCAGCACAATACCCTCTAGGTCCATCCACGTTGTTGCAGATGGCAAGATTTCATCCCTTTTAATGGCTGAGCAATATTCTATTTTATATATGTATCCATTGATAGACACCCAGATTGCCTCCATATCTTGACTATTATAAATAATGCTACAATGAACATATGATTACATGTCTCTTTGAAGTAGTGTTTTGTGTTTCTTCAAATAAATACCCAGAAATGGGATTACTGGGTCCTTCTTTGTCTCTTGTTGTATTCTTTGTTTTAAAGTTCATTTTGTCTCATATAAGTATTGCTACCCCAGCTTTTGTGTTTGTTTCCATTTTCATGAAACATCTTTTTCTATCCCTTTACTTTCAGTCTGTGTGTATCTTTCAATCTGAAATGAGTCTTCTGTAGGCAGCATATGTAAGGGTCTTGTTTGCTTATCCATTCAGCCACCCTATTTTTCGATTAGAGCACTTAATCCATTTACATGAAAAGTAATTGTTGATAAATATGTAGCAGTTGCCATTTTACTATTTATATTTTTTATCTTTTTTTCCCCTTCTTCTTCTTCTTTTTCTTAAAGATGTCCCTCCAACATTTCCTCTAATATTAGCTTGGTAGTAATGAACTCCTTTAGTTTTTTCTTGTCTGTGAAGCTCTTTATTGGTCCTTCAATTCTAAATAATAGCTTTGCTGAATAATCTTGGTTGTGGGTGTTTACTTTTCATCACTTGGAATAATTCTGTCATTCTCTTCCAGCCTGTAAAGTTTCTGTTGAGAAATAAACTGACAATCTTATGGGAGCTCCCTTGTAGATCACTAATTGCTTTTCTCTTGAGGCTTTTAAGATCCTCTCTTTGTCTTTAACCTTGGCATTTTAATTATAATGTGTCTTGGTGTTGGCCTCTTTGGGTTTATCGTGTTTGGGATTCTCTGCACTTCCTGGGCTGTATGTCTATTTCCTTCACCAGGTTAGGGAAATTTTTCATCATTATTTCTTCAAATAGATTTCCAATTGTTTGTTCTCTCTCTTCTCCTCTTCTCCTTCTGGTACCCCAATGATGAGAATGTTGGTACGCTTGATGTTGTCCCAGAAGCCCTTTAAACTATCCTTTTATTTTTGTATTCTTTTTTCTTGTTGCTATTGTGATTGAGCATTTTCTTCTACCTTGTCTTCTAATTGCTGATTTGATCCTCTGCTTCGTCTATTGTACTGCTGATTCCTCTTAAGGTAGTCTTTATTTCAGTTACTGTTTTTTTTTCATTTCTGACTGGTTCTTTTTTATATTTTCTATCTCTTTGGTAAAATTTTCACTGAGTTTATCTACCCTTCCCCTAAGTTCATTGAGTATCCTTATAACTAGGGTTTTGAACTCTGCATCTGGTAGATTGTTTGTCTCCATTTTGTTTAGTTCTTTTTTTGGAGCTTTGTCCTTTTCTTTCATTTGGGACATGTTTCTTTGTCTCTCCACTTGGCTGCATTTCTGTTTTGTTTTTTTTTTTTTTTTTTTTAATGTATTAGATAGGGCTGTTATGTCTCCAAGTCTTAGTAGAATGGCCTTAGGTAATAAGTGTCCCCTGGGGTTCAGTGTCACAGTCTTCCTGGTCACCTGAGCTGGGTGCTCCAAGTGTGTCCATTGTATGAGTTGTGTGTTCCCTCCTGTTGTAGTTGAGCTTTGGTTGCTATTTGCATATCAATGGGAGGAAGTGACCCTCAGGCTGATTGATTGTGAGGACTGGCTCATGACTACAGTGGACACAAGTCTGACCATACAGAGAAAAATTCGCTTTAGCAGAGCTCTGGTGCCTTCCCAGTCTGCCCTTGGGTATGTCGTCCTTGGATGGGGCCCTGGGTGGTGCTCTGGCTCAGACTGAAGCTAGCCACTGGGCGTGCAGGCTGATGCCTACTGGGGGAGACCCTGCTATAGGCCAGGTTCAGCTGCAGCCACAAAGCAATACTCAGATGGCAGCCACCCACAATGGGCTTGGATGTACCAAGTGGTCAAGCTGGGAACCAAGGCTGGCTGCCACTAGTGCTGGACTTAAGACTGCTCAGCATGAGGTATGGGCACACTAAGGCCAGATGCTGCTTGTTTGGGTTTTGTGAACCTTTGAGAAATTTTAGGAAAGTCCACAGTATGAGCCAAGGGAGGCGTTTGTATGGAAAATCCACTGGAAGCAACTTGAGTGGGCCTGCAAGTTGGGAGGGCAGAGTCTCAAGGAATCACCAGGGCAGGGCAACCAGGATTAGCCCAGTTGATGGAGACTCATGGTGGCTGCCTGTGTCTGCACACGGGGTGCAGGGAAAGGTTCAACAAAGAAACAGTGGCCTCTACCAGCACATCTGTCTGGAAGAAATTTGCCCCTCTACCCCTCACCTGGAAGCCAGACAGTTCATTTCCTCCCCATATGTCCCTGGCACCGCCCCGCCGCCTCACCCCCGCCCAAGCCTCTGCCTCAGCACTGGAGCTCAGAGCAAGTTCATCAGTGGGTAAGTCTGTGTGCCTGCCCTTTAAGAGAAACATCTTGGACTCCCTCAGCCCTCTCACTCAGCCACAATCTCTGCTAATTTTGACACTCAGATATTATGGGGCTTTCTCTTCCTGGCACTGAAACCTGGGCTAGGGAGCGGGTGTGGGGCTGGGACCCTTCACTTCTCCAGGGGGACCTCCACAGCTGAGATATCTTTCTCAATTTTTAACTGACACATGCAGATGTGAGATCGGCGCATTTCACATTTCCGACCCTCCTTCCAGTCTCAAGGTGGCTTCTTCTGTATATCCTTAGTTGGAGGACTTTTGTTCAGGTAGACTTCAGGTGATTTTCCATGGTGGTTGTTCTGTAGTTTAGCTGCAATTTTGATGTGGTTGTGAGAGGAAACAAGCACAGCATTTATCTACTTCACCAGAAATTGCAAAATATGTGAGTATATTTAAAGAGCTGTTTTAAAATCATTATATGCTAATCCTGTCACCTGTGATGACTCTGATTCTAGTGATTGGATTTCCACCTGATTATGGATTTTGTTGCTTTACTTTGTATATCTAGTAATTTTTCATTGAATGACACATTATGCTTTTGAGTGTTTTAATTTTGTTGTCTTCCTTTAAAGAATGTTGCATGTTATTTAGCTGGCAGTTAAATTACTTGCCATAAATTTGATTTTAGAGACTTATTTTTAAGTTTTGTTAGGAAGAATTTAAAATAGTCTTTATTCTAGAACTAATTTAGCCTTACTACTAAGACTACTGAATGCACTGGGTATGCAATGAGGCCTCTTTACTCTAGCTGGTAGGAACTTAAATTTCTCCCAGATTCATATGAACTCAGGAAATTATTCAGCTTAAAGTACTCAGGCAGTTTTTCTAATGGCAATGCAGCCTACTATGCACAGATTAGTATTCAGACAAGGGGTGTTAGTATTTAGACCTAAGAAGATCCTTGAAGTTCTTGTTTAACTTCTCTGGAACTCTGCTCTACAAATGAAAGCTATCTCAATCTCTTCAGTATCCTCCATCTGTAACTTCTATTTAGAGAGGCACTGAGCTCCACCTAAGTTCTCCAATTCTTTGGTTTGGAAATCGCCTGGGACAAAGGGTCATCTTGTTTATTTCCCTTCTCTCAGTGGCATCCAATATTGACAGGATAAATCTCCAGCTTCTTTACATAGTGTAACATCTGAATAGATTTATTTTTCCTTCCCAGTATTTCAGACTTTTCCTTAGTAACCTTTATACTATGAAGACCTGGCCCAGGGAGGAAGAGGACATAAATATCTGGAATAAAGAAGCTGTTTGCTTAGCTTTGAGTTTAGATGTTAAACTTCATAAAAAGACAATATTCTTGGAAATAACACTTCCAAGAGACAAAGTTTTATGAGAAGTATTATAGCTTATTTCTACATGTCAAGAAACTAAACTTAGCTAACCACAGAGTAGACCACAGATCTGGGGTTAATGTGGGATATGAGGAAGTTCCCTCCTCACAGAAAGAGAAAATCCCCAAGGAGGTTGGGCTGGCGGGATGGCAGGGATGAGAGCAGGAAAGAGAGAAGAATCGTCTGACTTCCGCATCATGGTCAGAACTTAGAGTGGAAGTGAGGGTAGAGAAATGAAGATAATTATGGGGGAATATGAGACTGTTCTAGAACCTGTTTTTCCAGGGATAACTCAAGGGAGCGCAGGCCTTCCAGAGAAGCAGGTATTGGGCCTGACACTCCACCTACATGGTGGGGTGGCTGAGCATAGGGCTGAAAATGGGCACCACAGTAGCCTCACTGAGCTCTGCACTCTTGGGTGAGGCCAGAATGTAGTACCCAGGTCCCAAGGTAGGGGATTGTGAAGTCACCAATGGGATCATCTGCTAGAGTCTGCTATTCAGGAAATCAGACTCTAATACGTTCATAGATCTTGGTACCCTGTAACCAGGTAGGTAACACTGCACAGTAGCAGAGGCCACCAGGAGAGAGGCCCATGTCTGGAGAGGAGTCCTCCAGCAGTGAGTGGAGGACTGGGAGAGTTGTCTTCCTTAACACAAGACAACACAGGATCCCTGTCTTTCCCCCAGAAACTTAGAAAAGAGCAACTGAAGAGGAAGGGAGGGAAGAATCTCTAATGAACCAGATGTTTACTCCCCAAAGGATAATGTTTGAGCTGTACAATGGCTGAGACAAAAATATCCGAATTTGGATGAAAAAATTACTGATTGGGCTGAGTACTGTACAGAAAGAAAGACATTTCCTCTGCCCTCTTAGGTTCTATGGCTGGGCCTGAGAATTAAACTGAGAGAAAACAGATTAATAGAATAAAACTAAACAAATTTTACTTGATGTTAATATTTTTACATGGCCTGGGAGTCTTCATAGTAGAGTAATGAAGACCCAAAGAAACAACTAGGCCTGAGAGCTTTTATACCATTTTAACAAAGAACAATAAACTGTGGCTATGTGACAATAGAAAAGAAAAAAAGGTTTGGGCTTTTAGGAGTGGTAAATTGTGGAAAAGTGACAAGGAATTATCTGAGGGAAACTAATGGATAGTAAGGGTTATTTTAGTAAAGTTTGTACAGACTCATCTAGGCACTGACTTCCCATCTTCATTCATAAGAATGTTTTCCTCTTCCTAGTGCAGCGAGAGCACCTTCTTTGTGAGAGATTTATGCCTTATTTTTAGGCAAAAGTGGGAATTTCAGAGAGTCCTGTACCTGCTGTTCCTCAGTTGCCTTCAAGCTTGAAAGAATCAATATGGGATAGCATGTTCTGATGCCCTCAAAACATTGAATGATATAGTACAAGGTCTCTGCTCCAGCGTGTGAGATTTACTGCAACATTGAGTCAATTCTGGAAAAAAAATCAATTATGTTACTGCATATATCTGTTATACAGCTGCTTAATTTTCACCTATTAAAAGGTTAAAAATGAAACAAAATACTCTCTGTGATGTAATCTCTCTCACCACCTGTACCTTATTTTCTAGTGTCACTAAACTGCTTCACATCTATCACCAAAGTGACTGCTCTATGATTATCTCCTTTGTGCCTGTTAATCCCAGTAGAAGGGAGCTCTCTGAAGGCTGAGAACAAATCTCATTCACCCTTGCATTCCTAGAACATAGCACAATGCCTGCCAGATAGCAGGTGTTCAATAGATGTTAGATGGATATAGGGATTGAAAACATCTCAACACTCATGATCAAACCACAGGTGGAAAAAGGCAAGAGATTGGTAAATGATTAAAAGGCCTATATACCGTCCTCTAGAAGCTTGTCCAAGGGCTTCAGGTTCTTCCACCAAGGGCTCTGCATTGAGTTACAATGTGAATTCTTCACTACTCTATCCATTATTAGGCATTAGCATCTTATCACAAATGAATTCAGATAAGTGGGGATGGAGAGCAGGGTACCAGAGGAAGAAAATTGTACCAAAGGATGGCTTCATAGATGTGTGACCAATTTGCACAAGGACCCCCACATTTCAAAGGGCCCATGCTTGGTTTAATGCTGTACTGTCACCATCTTCAAATTCTTAATAATTTTTCAACAAAGGGCCCTGCATTTTTATTTTGCACTTGACCTCCAAATTTACGTACATGGTCCTGGTTGGAGGATTCCAGATGGAAGGAAATGGCACAGAGAGAGAAGACGAGAATAGGCACAGGGGAAGTTATTCCCCCTTCACGTTTATGCACAACGCCCTGAGGTTAAGCTGGAAGCCAGCAGGATGGCCAGGAAGACTGAGGTAGCAGAGAAGCCTGAGTGGTCACCAACTATGTTATGTGTCTCATGCTTAGAGGTGGGCCTCTGAGACCTTGGGGTGCAGGACCTTTAGGAACATTTCACCTGCCTTGTTTACCACTGAGTTTGCAGCCTCCTCTTCTACTATGACACTTCAGTAATGCCATCCGGGTTGTGTCACTGATGGCTCAGTCTTCCTTCCTTTGAAGCTGATAACCAAGAGTTGAATGTCCCTTGCTAATGTCATATACCACTGTCCTTAGTAATACTCCAGGATGTAGTCAGACACAAGGGTCATCACAGCTGTGCTGTACATGATGAAGCAATGGCAGGAGAGATGCTGCAGATTATACAATAAATTAATCATAATGTTGGACATCTTCATTTTAAATATTTTGTTTTTGTAATAAACAGTGGTTACAGCCTGCTGGGAAACAGTTACAATCATTAATATGATATCTGAGAACACGTAAAACACCCTTCTGGTTGACACAGTATGGTTAGGAGTGTCCCCCAATCCTTTTTACATGATTTGAAACAAAAGATGACAATCTGCTTTATCAAATGCATTTCCTCAGTGAATTCATCATTAGCATTGTCATCTTCCTTTCTAGATAAGAGTTCTTCACATACATCTAGTCAAATATTTATGTCTTTTCACATATTTTTTTCTTCAGTACAAACTGGAATGAGAACTGATGGAACACTTTGCTTTTCATCTGTAACTAGAGTAAGACCGAAAAATGACAAGCATTGTATAAAGGAAAGTCCCCTCTATGTCATTTTTATGAACATCTTTTAATCATTTAATGTATTTGGCTCTGTGCTAGATTTAGAGCAAATCCAAAGATAATCCTTGTTCTCAGAGAAGAAATATATCTACAATACGTGGGAGAACACACACAAATACCTCCTCACTTCCAAAGGGGGACCATTCATTGTAGGTATAGAATACCCACGAGTGGTGTTACAGAAATCTATTATGCTACAAACATAATAATCGAAGATCAGACAGGATTTTAATCTGAATTTGAAGGAGTAGGACAGAGACTGAGATTTTGCTAATCCTCAAATTAAATAGCTAAACTTTCCTAGAGTAACATAAGTGAGAACAACACAACACTGGTGGCCACAGGGAACTACTATTTATTGGTTATGCACTGTTATATGCTATGTTCTTTGCAAATATTTCTTGTTTAGTTTGCACTAGACACTTCACATTGCTGCCAATGAGTAAATATTTGTTAAATGATAAAGATGTGAATTTAAATCTTGTGCTCCCAAACTAAAATTTTATTTGGGCTCTTTTAGTCTTATAGAAATTATTAAGTAAATGTCACCAGAATGAAGGACATCTGCTTTTAACACCCTTCTTCAATTACCATCTCCCCTACTCCTCATGCCTGCGGTGCCTCTCCTGAGATGGAGAGGGAGAAGGAGGCAGCTGCAGGGGTTGACCTCCTTACTCTGATTGGGGGTGGTTCTTCATTTTCCCATGCGGTAACTGGAAACATCAATGCTTAAGGGCTATTTTATTTGTCCTTTCTCACCACCGTAGAATGATTTTTTAGCCTTGGCTTGAACAGTACATACTGTAAAAGAGAGCTCACCATATCTTAGAATAGATTTTCAACTCTAGTAAGAAAAAATTAAAAAAAAATTATTCCATGTGTTGAATTAAATATGTCTCTTTTTAATCCCTGTATACTGGCTTTGAACTTCTGGAAGGCATTCTACCTCCTTTGCATTTCCTGCCCTTAGCACCAGCTCCACAATGAACAATGTGTGTGGAACAATGGAAAGCTGGAAAGGGTCCAGGTTATGAACAAAGTGGGAAGTTGGGATGTTGTATCAGTCACAAAGATGATGTTTAGAATAAATGGAACAGATTCTGGAGGAGGCTGATGAGTTTGAGTTTGATAATATAAGTAACCCCAGTTATAAATCACAAATTAGAAAACTGCAGCAGGCAATCAGGAGTTGAGAAGAAATTAATAAAAATGAAAAAACATATAAAATTATTCATGAAAAGTATATAGAGAAAGAAGAGAAAAATGAGGTAATTATAGTCCAAAGAAATCATGTTAATTAGGTTATAAGTAAGTTAACAGAATTATGACTTTATAATATTAGTTATAATAAGATAAAGGATACTATTCTGCTAGTAAACCTATCAGAAAGAGCTGAAATGTAAAATTTGCATGAATAATTGATATGGAAATAAAATAAGAACATAAGTGAGAGGCAGAGAGTACATGTTACTAGCAATTGGCCTGAGCCTGAGACCTAGCTGCATGGTGGACCTTAGAAGGTTATGAGGTGGTAAAAATTACATCCTCTATTTTGCAGATGGTAAGAATTTGCCTGGAGAGAGAGAGAGAGAGAGAGAGAGAGAGTGTGTGTGTGTGTGTGTGTGTGTGTGTGTGTGTGTGTGTGTGTGTGTGTGTGTGTCTGCCTGTTTATTTTTCCAAAGCTTCATGTATATATT
>NW_006438088.1:8859138-8863030 GCF_000325575.1 Pteropus alecto
GATGGTAGGAATATGCCTGGAGAGAGAGAGAGAGAGAGAGAGAGAGAGAGAGAGAGAGAGAGAGAGAGAAACAGAGCGCGCGCACGCTAATAAGTGGTAGTTTTCCTGACTCTCGTATCTTGCTACTTCCCTGAGACACCATGCTCTTGAACTCTGGATCAGAAGACAAAATTCCTTGGAAAGGAATCATTTTATAGGATTTAGGAAGCTTCTACTAATTTGCAATAAGCCTAGCTCAGTGCCTGACTTGCTATCAACAATGGAAGACTGGATGGGTGGACAGATTGATGGATAGAATAGTAGCACAAACAGGAAGCTTTTAAGATTGCTGGAGAATGAAAGGATGGATCTAATGATCATTTCCTGTCACACAAATAAATGGCCCTTTGGACTGACTTGCAAGATCTTTAGTAAAAGTCCTAGGAAGAGGAGTTCTAAAGAAAATCTAAAGGAGAGTTCTCTAAGATAACGCAACCTGTGGAGCGTAGCTTTGTGTCTCTTCATATAAATGAGTGATTTTCTCACTTTGTCAAAGTTCAGACCCTGGCAGCACTGGCTTAAAAGGCCCTTCACATGAATGCTACAGGTTCTGAGAGTCTTTGGCTCAGTGCATCATCTTTAGCTCTACAGAGCTTTGATGAGGAATCAGTTAGATGAATGTTAGTGGCAAATAGTGGTAGTGTCCCTGGAAGATGACTTTAGAGAAAGATGTAAAATGTACACATGACTTTTAAAATATACAAAGAACAAATAACTTCAATTTCTCTAGCTGATTTGAACTTATGCAAAAGTCCACACTCCTCGGTAGCAGATATCAGGAAAAATTGTGAAAGACTTTGAAATGATCAAAAAGATGACTGTCTTTTCTAGTACACTCTCCTGTGTTATCTCTGCCTTCCATTGACTTTGAGCTATTTTGTTGTTCTGTAAGTTGTAGAATAGAAATAGAAATGCAAGTGTCTCTTGCAAATTGTGTCTGATAGAAAAGCAGTTAATTATTGCCCTGTGCATATTGACCAATTTGGAGAATTCATTTCAATCTTCCTGATGGTCTATATGTGTATGTGTTTCAATGGGTTGTAAATCTTAACAGTTCCCTCATAACCCAACTTAATAAAATCTTTAACACATGAGAATCATAATTTTATCTTTTAAAAAAATTATCCTTTAGCATAAGGGAAAACTGACTCTGAGCTTGGCAATTTATGATCTCACTATTTCTTCTGGTTTCATCTGTTTCAGGGAACTGCTCAGCCTTCTTGTTTATTTCACCTTCCACCCACTGCTCCTTTCCAAGGTGGCATCTTGATGTGAGAGGGACAAGGCTCATGTGACTTGTGGTGGTAGAAGAGAGACCAGACCTGAGGCTTACATGGTGCCTGTGTGGTCATTCGGCTATCATCCGGCATCTTTCACAGGAGACTGTGGACCCAGACATATACAACGTCTTCATCTTCACCATGGGTCTTGGTGTTCCACAGCATGGCATATGGAACTCTCTTGGTACAGCGTATGTCTGTGTAGTCCATGGGAAGCCTAGAGTGCTGCCTCGGGTGCCTCTGTCCAGCCACTGCCACCAATGCTGCACTGTGGCTCCTACTCCATGCTGACATGGCTGGATCGCAGACAAGCTGTTAGGCCCAGAATGATCTGTTTTTCCTATACCCAAATGCATATTTCTGCCATTGAAGTGATATTTTACAGGTCTGAACCTTCTGCCTTCTCTCTTCTCCTTCCCATCATTCACCAAGACAAAATGGGCAGGCATTTCACTGGCTTTTGCTTTCTGATGGACCTTTCCCCAACACGTGCCCTTCTGAAGTGTCACTCGCTCTCCGTCTTTCCCCTTGGACTATAATGGCAGAATGGTCATTACATACATGATGTATGGGAAAAGGAAATGAAAAACACATTGATGTAATAGCTTCAAAATATTATCACTATTATGCAGGGTAATGGGGTTCTCAAAAGTAGAGATTATCACAGGAAGACAGAGCCAGGGGAAGAGACAGAAATTGTGGAAACTAGAAAATAGTTGAGAAAGCTGCTTAAACAAGGACAGCAAAGACACTCTCTAAGACACTTCTTGGGAGTTTGGATAATGGAATATCTTTATGAATACACTTGCATGAGAGGCGATTATTCTGAACCACCATTTAAAAACTCAATTACTTTATTTTGGGCTATTACCTTACTAAAAACCCTTATTGGCCCCTGGGGATAACTACATTTAAAAAATTTGCTAGTCAACCACATGCTTAAAAATAGATTTAGGAAATTTGCCAAGAAGAAACATTATCTCACTATTCTGTAGAACTCAGTTTCTATCGTTTCCTAATTAAAAAGAAAAGGAACACAATTTACTATTTCTTGAACTTTTCTTGTTTCCTCTAAGGCCAGAAAATGAGAGTGATTCTGATATTGTAGAAACTCTCAAAAGGCAAATAATATTCTCAAAAAGTATGAAAAAGTAATTTCAATCAAGTTTCAAGTACTCAGTTGAAGTATAAATTCAAATACGATGTGTTGAGAAGGTGTGTACTTTTTCCCTTTTCTCTCCAAGGAGACAGACATTGTGCCCGTGGGACAGAAGCTTTTGGCTTTGGATAGCAATTATGATGATACTTCCTTAGACAATTGCGTCAACACTTGCAGGGTAAGCAGCTCCTTATATGGAAAAATGGTGATGAAAATGGGATTATATAATTAAAATAACAAATGATTTTTCAATGTCTCATGATCAGTATTAACCTATGTATAATTTCCTATGAATTAATTACATGACCTTATAAAATAAACTTTTACATTCACACACACATACACACTTAGTCATCCTGGAAATAAATGCTTGGCTCTTTCTTCGTTTTGGATACATGTGTTGGATTCATTCTCAGAGGAAGTTAGTGGCAAATGGTTCTTACCATTGATGGTACAGAGAGAGACACAAGTACTAGTTTCTCAGTAGTTTATGATGTGCATACTAGTTCAGTGTTTGCCCTATAGTATAAATGTAAATTTATATCTTTGCTGGCTACACCTACATATGCTGACACATTAGGTATACCTTATACTATGTATGTCCATATACACATCTCTCCATATAAAAACATTAACTCTGAAACATTTCTTGTTTTAAATCAGATCATGGAATATATGCCACCATCCTTTAACATTTATGAGGATCTGTTCTGAGACAAATGCTGGAAAAAGAAAGATGGAAAGGAGGGAGTCTTTGTTCAGAGAGAATGTACTCTAGTTGGACATTGACTTAGTCTCCCAGAATTTGGGTCATTGCTTTCTACGTTTCCTTGACCTTGAGTTTCTGCTCCACAGCACCAATACAAAATCACAGCCCAGCCTTGCCCTGGGTGAGCTCTGCCTTCTGGAAGCTATGGCAGGATTGCAGTGTTTTGCAATTATCATAAATTACTTTCCTTTTGAGACACATCCTAAATTCTGCTGATGTGTACTCAGTCTTTATAGCTCATTGTTTTGTATGGCAGAGAAGGCTGCTTCTAGTTGTCTGTTCCTCACTCAGTGATTTGTTTAGAACTTGACAAATTTAAGAAACACTGAATTCGAACTACATGAGAACTGTAAAAATCATAGTCCTTTTTTTCATAAACAGTAATCTTGCTTCAAGATCATCTTCACTACACTGTGGATCCACAGTGATCACAAGGATAATAGTGTTGATGATGGTGACAATTATTATAGCTGTTGATGAGCTGTGCTCTCTGAATAATACCTCCTGAGACCAGTGCTCACAGTGGTTAGATGTTCCTTCTCAGAGAGCACCATGTTGAATCCACAGGAGGGGTAAAAGTGATCAGGCCAGGTGAGCCCTGGATCTGAATAGGTGCTACTGAGCTTTGGGACCTGTAGTACATCA
>NW_006438088.1:8863090-8869219 GCF_000325575.1 Pteropus alecto
CAGGGAAGGGAAATGAATCTTTTTTCTCTGCCTTCCTAGGTTCTCTGTCTGGGGCCCTACAAATTAGAGTGACAAAAGACTGATTAAGAAGAGGAACCAGAGTTTATTAATGCATGTGTAGCACATACACCTGAGAAAACTCAGTGATGAGTAACTCAAAAGGGTAGTTAGAATTGGTACTTATATAGCATCTTAATAAATACCAATAACTTTGGAGAGAAGTCACAAGAGAATGGAAAAGGGGTTTAGGCTTTAAGGGGTAGCAAACTGTGGGAGGTAAATGTATGAGAGGAACTAATGGAAGACAAGAATCATTTTAGTAAGATTTGTTGTAGAGATTCTTCTGGTGTTGTCTCTGGGTTGGTAAGAGTTAAGGGTTGCCTCCTGTGATTAAGAATTATCCTACCCTTGCTGGTAGAGAGGGGGAGGCCAGAGTTTCTTGTGTCTGCTTCTTCTCAATTGCCTTCAGCTCAAAATAACTCTCATGCCAAATTGTCATACTTTGGGGCAGCATTTTCTGATTTTCTGTACAACCCGGGAAAAGGTGACCACGGTCAGGACAGCTCTGTTTTGTCTTGGTTCTCACATGAGGAGCATGAACTCCAGTTTATAAAGGGATTAAAGGTGTTGCCTTGAAGATTTTCGCTCCCATGATAGGGAACCATGTTGTCTCGTAGACAGCGTGGTACCCGCCTGCATTTATTGTTTACCATGTCCCAGGGCTTGTGCTAAGGACTTTACACATATTAGATAGTTCAGTCCTCAAAACAACCCTGAAGGAAGTACTGTCCTAATTCTTTTTATAGATGAAATCTTTGAAGTGTAAATAAATTTTCTTGCCCCAAATTCAGAGTTAAGGGAGGTACTGGAGGTGAAACCTTTCATTAAATAAAGCCCACGGGGTTAATGCTAACAGCAGTATTATGCTGCAGGCACTACTCCAGCCCCATTTTTTACATACCAGGAAATGTAAGTGAGTAGAGAGACTGTAACCAGCCCCAAGGAGAGTACATTGCAGAGCTCGGGTTTGAAGTCAGGTTTGCCAGAATCCAGAACCCGTTTCCTTCTTGTCAGCCCCGAGTTGTGCCTCTGTGAGAGGCCTCTACCCCTCCCTCTGAGATGTCCTTCAGGGACTTCGAGATATTGGGCATCCTAAGCATGAAACTACCCCTTTCCTATACTCTGCTTAGGAAATTGATTATGTGTTTGTGATCAACGTGTTCCTTTGCTACTCCTCCCTCTTCTGTTGTCTGTATACAATTCTGGACTTGCTTGTTTCCATCTTTTCATTCTTCCACTTAGCTCATGACTTACCTTAATTAAGTAATGTGTTCCAGGTACCTAGCAGGCCTGGCACAGAGCAGGCACTGAATACAGGGTTGGTGACTCAGGAAGGTATGACAATGGATCATGTGTTATCTTCCCAGAAAGCTTTGTATTAACAGTGGTCATAAATGCAATGAACAAGAGCAGGGGTCCCCAAACCCTGGGATGCGAACCAGTACCAGTCTGTCGCTTGTTCGGAGCCGGGCTGCATAGCAGGAGGTGAGCGGCGGTTGAGCAAGCGAAGTTTCATCTGTATTTGCAGCCACTCCCCAGCACTAGCATCACCACCTCAGCTCCACTTCAGATCATCAGGCAGTAGATTCTCATAGGAGCACTGGTCCCTGGTGCCAAAAAGGTTGAAGACTGCTTAACTAGGGGACAGACTGAAGAGGAGACTTTCAGACAAAACCCTAGCCCCTGGGTCATCGCATCGACCATCCTCCCCTGCCTTAGAAAGTAGTTCTATGAAAGAACAGTGAAGAAGCCTCACTATGGAGACCTAGGGCTGGTGTGCCTGTGCATACAGAAGGCATCTAATAGGTGTTTGGTGTCCCCAAGGCAACTGCAGCAGCAACTCATCAAGCAGAGCAGTTGACAGCATTCTCTTGTGTTTTCTCCACCACACTCAAATCTTTTGTAGAAAGAGCAAAGGATTACAAGTCTAGAAAGCAAAGTCTACCTTATTCATCACTTATCAGCGGTGTGATTTTAGAAGTCACTTAGCCTCTCTAAGCATTCATTTTGTCATCTCTAAAATAGGAAGTATAACACATGACCTGATTACCTCCTAGGGTTATATAGATCAAAAACGATTGTAAAAATGAAAGTCCTTTTAAACCAAAGCACTCCGCTTGTCTGAGGTATTATCTTTATCATGTACTCAGTTTTCCCAGGGTGATTTATGTTTATAGATCCCTTTGATACCTCTCAGGAAATTCCTGGCAGTCCTGACAGTCAGATGTAGTTTACTCGTCTCTAGGTTTTAAGACATGCTGGGAGATTCTTCTCATAAAATTTCTTATAAAATTTTCTATCTTTCTGGGGCTTCCATTTTTTGGCCTCTGTAAAATGACTGTATGATGTGCCTTTAGGCCAGTAAGTAGAAACCACATCCCTCTTATCTCTGTTCTGAGAAGGAGGTCAAATTACAGGTCCTGTGAGAAGGGAACTTCTTGGTTCCTTTTCTTGCTGAGGCTAAGGCTTAACTGCTACTCGCCACCCCCAACTCCCCTCCCCTCCCCCACCCCCAGGTACATGACGGGGCTAACCGAGGATCACCCCGGTAACACAAGTGCAAAGGCAGGTGGCCCCACAGAAGATCAGGGATTTGTGAGTAGAAAAAACAATTCTTTACAATAATGATAGGACAAGGGGCATGGGAAGAAAGGGCCAGTATCTATCAGAGAGGGTTGAGAAGTGGCTGGAAGCAGGAGAGAGGGTGAGGAGAGTCTGGGTGGAGCGAGGAGGGAGTTTTGGTGGTGGTGTGGGCCTATCTAGGCTGGGGTCCCGAGAGCAGTAAGCTCAGCCACTTGGGTTCTGCTCTTACTGCTCCTAATTCCCTAATATAATTCCCTAATATAATTCTAATATAATTCCCTAATATAATTCCCTAATATAATTCCCTAATAGAATTCCCTAATATAATTCCCTAATATAATTCTCCTAATATAAGAAATGTTCAAACCTGTAGAGAATTTTCATTAGAGTTTATTTGAGACAAACTGACAACATATGCCAGGGAACAAGATCTCAAATGTTCCCGGAGAATAATAGTTTTGCAGTTTCTTTAATGCATTTGAAATTAGGGAGGGAAGATAAAGAAGATTACGTGGAGGTGGGAGAAACAAGCAGAGGTCTGGATTACAGAATAGTTCAGGTTCTGTGCTCTCTTGCTAGCTTTAGAAGGAGGGACCTGAAAGGGCGGTGATAGAAGGAGGAGTTTGAAAGAGGTCCTTTCAAAGGTGTATAAACCTAGATGCACAGAAACGATGGACAGAGCTTGCTTAAGGCAAAATAAACCTTTTAGTAAAGAAGTTACATGCCTGGGCGTAACTATGCACTCTGGCTGCCAAGTTAGGCATTTATGATCAGATGCTATGAGGCTGCTTTCCATAGAACTTCTTTTTTGTCTACACTCTTAGTAATGACTTTCTTCTTACTGCTTTTTTCTCCCTTCGGACATCATGTTTTCAATGATGTAAGATGTAGGGATTTGGTTTTGTTTTGTTTTGTTTTGTTTTGCAATGGCTAGTGAGGGTGAGAGGCAAGCAAAGACATTCTTGCTCCGGTTGAAGGCTCTGTGTCTTGCCTGGACTGTCAGGAGGGCTCAAGGTCTACACTTGCTGTGTCTTATCAGCTTTGGATTCTCTAAGGGAAGACGTTGTAGAAAGGGAGCCAACTTGGCCAGAAAATGCAGGCCTCACCAGCCATAAATGCTCTGTTGTCTGCTCCAGTCCCTGGGAAGCTGAGATTACATTATGCTTGGTTTTCATCATCTCCTTGGCCCAGTACAGGGCCCTAGGCTAGAATGAGGTCTCTAACCATGAAGGCAATCTAAAGACCTGAAAGAAAAAAAAAAAAAATCACAACTTCTTTAGAATTGTGAGGGGATGTAGCAAGTTCTAATCTCACCACTGATCTTTTTCCACAAAAGTAACTGAGTTTCAGAGTCAGGACTGCCTCCTAAGTTTGAGCAGGTTGTTCACTGCCCAGTTCTAGGGGATGCCAGTCACACTGTTGTCATTAGAGACTTGTTTTTCCACTGGGGGTGGTATAGGGTCCTGACAGTTGGGTGTGTTTCCCTGCTGTGCATGGGGGCACTAACAGCTGTGTTGCTCTGGGGAGAAAATTGACCTATTTGAGGGATATAAAGAAGGGAAATATTCCTGATTTACTGCCATTCTTAGCTGATTAAAGTCATTCAAACCATTGTTTACTAACATTTACTGAGCATTTTCTAAATAGTAACAATTACTTCTATTTCACACATGGGGAAATAAGACACAAAGAGGTCAAGTTAATTTTCTCAAGGCTGCACAGCCATTAATGGCAGAACCAGAATTTGAACCTAGGTGGTCAGGCATCGGTGCCTATACCCTTAATCATCTCAGTTATCAAGACTGTATCTTCATTCTGGTAAAGACTTTATTAACCCAGAGGATCTCTGGTGAAATAAGTTGAGGGGAAGTGGCTAATCACCAATGTATGACTCCTACCTTATTCTAGTTTGCCCAGCAAAGAGAATAAACTACAGAGGCACCTTATGGCTGTGACCCTTACCTCTACATTATTATTTACCGTTAGCTCTAGACTTAGTCTTGGTTTGCATGTATTTCATAGATATAATATAACCACAGCATCAGAGGTTTTCAGAATATAGAGATTTTCTTGTTATACTGTTTGTTTATAATGATGGACATAATAGCAAGTTACATTTGAATAATTATCTAGTTTACAAAGTGCCTCCACATTTATTTCCTCACTTCACAGCAACTTAGGTAAGAGAAGCATTATTATTCCATATTACGAACAAGAAACTGAAGTTCAAAGAATTTCCAGAGAGACAGAGGTAAAGATTGTTCTCAGTCCAGGTATTCTGGCTCTTAATTCTATGTTCTTTTTACTATATACCATATGGATCTCTATACTGATGTGTGCATGTGTATCTAACTATATACATACTTTAAATTTTAATTTGATTGGACAGTATGATTTTGAAAAGCACTTTGCCAGATACATTGAGGATTTCTATGTGAGTTTTGCCATGTTTCCTGGGGGTAGCATAGGTCCAGTTTGTGGGGATTTATTGGTGACATAGGCTTTGAGATGACTCGACATCACTGCCATCAGGCCTCCTTGGGAAATGAATTTTCCCACTCTATCTCTTTATCAATTTTATGTGCTTATATGATCAGTTCCCAAAACTTTAAGACTCATTATTTTCCACTCCTGGGGGGACATTTGTGAAATTTCCCCATTTTCTCTACAAGGAATTTCAAGTTAGTCACTCTCCTTTACTTTGACTTTTGAGATTTCATATACACTGTTCTCAATAGCACAAAAAGAAATTTCCACAGAGGAAGCCCACAGTCAGATGGAAAACAAATACCCACAAAGCCCAGGCATTCAAGTGACTAAGCCAATCAAGGTGTGTTTAACACGTATTTTCAACCAGGAACTTGGAATTCCCTGTAGACTTCCAAACCTGTGCTTCTTATCCACGCCCCTTCCAATGTGCTATAGTCGTTTTCACTAAGGAGCTAGAAGACTCTGCATTAGAGACCATGCATAGTAATAGGAATGGAGAAGCAAATTTTATTACCTTCCCAGTTAGACCTATCTTGGTCATTAACTGATCTTCCCTCTGGTACCCCTCAGTTTTGCGGAGTGCCCTTGACTACCTACTTTTTATCTCAAATCCATCCACACCTCCTTGAGGAAACAAAATATACCATGTGAACCACTTGTAACATTATTTCTTCTCAAACACTTAATTGAGTTGGGGCTCATCTGTACTCCAGTGGAAGCTGTCCAAGGAAACTCCCACAGTTTTCAGGAAATGTTGCTTTAGTGACTCAAAAACTATACTAATTTGGCATTATTAAAGTGTTTCTAGTTTGAAGTGATTTATACTTTATCTAATCATAAAAGAGCATATTTCTTCTGTGACACAGGACACCTCTTTGTGACCTAGGGTAAATTACTTAAGCTATCTCCCTCCAGTTTCTTCAGCTGCAGGAAAAAAAAAAAAAAAATGGGGTCAGGCATGTTGAATTGATTATGTGGTAAGGAAGTTGACTGAGT
>NW_006438088.1:8869242-8876375 GCF_000325575.1 Pteropus alecto
CACACATACAGTAATTAGTAATACTCTATAGTGCTTGGTATAAAGAATAGAATTATTAGCCTGGAATTACTATGACTCATTGTATTCAATTGTATTCAATAAAGTCATTCTCAAAAAGGAAAGCAGCATATAATAAAGTGTTGGCCCAACATTTTGACCACACAGCAAATTGAAAGAGAACCAGAGGAAAAGTCTTATTCAGCGGTGGATGTGGTTTCAATAGACACAAAATAAGCAAAAGGGGAACACCCAGGGAAGGAGAAAAACATTCGAAGTGCCTCTGAGATACCTTGATCAATCCAGCCCTGTGGCATACAACTATGCAAACCTGTGAGGTGGGCCCATCTCTCTGCTCAGGCATGCAGAAATCTCTGAGAAGGCAGTAGTGGGAAATCTTTGGAGGAAAGGAAGTACCAGTGATTAGGAAAGGCATGGCTTTAGGAATTGATTATTCTGAGAGGAGAGGCAGATGACTTGGGGCAAAACTGGCTTGCTTTTTTTTTCTTCAGAATTTTGTCTTGACCTTCAACTGGATGATGATGAACAACCCCTGAACTCAGTCATGTGATCCATGGAATAACAAACACTGTAAAAATGCATCTCAGCAAACATCCTTCTTCAAAAAGTAGCTTTAAAACATAGGACACATTTGGCTTGCAAAGTAAAAATAAACAAAACAAAGCCTTCTGTAGCAGCCCTGTGACCCATTGCTTAAAGGAACCAAAATCCACAAGCACAAGACAGGAGTCATTATAAGGCAAACAATGGTTCATTGGTGACCGCAGAGGCTGTTTTGTGTAGTTGCAGTTGGGCTGCTGCCCACTGCTGTGAATGACCCAGTGTGTTGAGTGCTTGCTCTTGCTTGCCTTAGCTCTTGTCATTTATGGCAGGGGTCCCCAACCCCTAGGCTATAGACCGGTACTGGTTTGTGGCCTGTTAGGAACTAGGCCACACATCAGGAGGTGAGCAGTGGGTCAGCAAGCCCACTTAATATGTATTTGCAGCTGCTCCCCAGCGCTAGCATCACTGTCTCAGCTCCGCTTCAGATCATCAGGCATTAGATTCTCATAGGAGCCCTGGTTTCTGGTGCCAAAAAAGGCTTGAGACCACTGATTGATGGAACATGCAGGCAAGTATGCACATACAAGTTTGCTTTCTGTATCACTTTCAATTCTTTCCTCATCTTTTAAGGTGGAAATGAGAAATAGTCCATCAAGCGTTATTGAAACACACACACACACACACATGCACATAGTAAATCAAGAGAGACATCAAATAAAAAAAGTTATAGAGTTGTTAAAATTCAAGAGATTTTTGTATGAAGATTATTCAGTACTGTTTGTACTTTGTTTAAAGTCCAATTAGTAAATCAAGAGAGACATCAAATAAAAAAATGTTATAGAGTGGTTAAAATTCAAGAGATTTTTGTATGAAGATTTTTCAGTACTGTTTGTACTTTGTTTAAAGTCCAATTTATTAACCTACTGAATTTATTTAAAAATTGACCTTTAAAAACAAGCAACATTCCTTTAAATACTCACATACTTTTCCAAATAATAAATCAAAAATAGAATTCCCTACTTTCATATAGTTATTATAAACTTAAACATATCTAAATGGTAATTTAAAAATCACAAGTCAAGTATCTCAGATTTTCATAATAATTTCTTGTACCAGGCTGAATTATGGCTACCCAAAGTTAACAGGTTCTAATTCCTAGAACCTGTAAATGCTACCTCATAAGAGAAAAAAATGTCACCCTCAGTTTATAGATGTGATTAAGGATCTTAACATAGAGAGATTATCCTGGATCATCTGACTAGGCTTTAAATACAATCACGAGTGTCCTTATAAGAGAAAGGTAGAAGAATATTAGACTGACACAGAAGAGGGAGAGCCCATGTAACCACAGAGGCAGAAACTGGAGTGATGCAGCCACACGTCAAGGAGTGCTGGCAGCTTCTAGAAGCTGGAGAAGGCAAGGGATGGGTTCTCTCCTAAAGCTTCTGGAGACAGTGCAACCTTGGTTTTGGACTTCTGCACTTCTCTAGAACTCTGAGAGAATAACATTTCTGTTGCTCTAAGCCACCATGTTTGTGGTAATTTGTGACTGCAGACACAGGAAACGAATATATTCTTTAGCACCTTAAGAAGCAAACAAACCAACATAAAATGTCACTATGATTACAAAACTATTTAAAAAACCTTCTCATTCCTGGTTAAAAAAGTATAATGAATTGATTTTGCTTCTTAATCTTATCTTCCATTTTCCTAAGTTTTCAATAAGTCTACCTTCCTGGGATTTTAGCAACTGTACTGTCTCAAATATAAAAGATTTTCAGGTCAACTGAAGTTGTATGTTCTGGGTTTGTTGACTCATTAATTCAGTAAGGTCCTAGGACCTGGTGGTACAGGCCAAGAAAATTCAAACCAGACCCACTGTTCATAGGCTGAGGTCCTTCTTTGATTTTGTCATTGCATTTTAACTGCCTTCCCCATCGACTTCTGTTTTTTTGAGACTTGGTGTCTTCAAGTTCTATAATAAAGAGACATAGCCTATAGAATAATTGTATATGTCTTACTGGTAGCTCATTATGCCAGTGTGGAAAATCTAGAAGATTCGTTTTCTTGGAGGTGAAATTAGCTCTTTTTAAAATTGTCTTAGAATGCCCCTGTTGAGATTACTTCTAAACTGATTATTATTCACATCTCTTTGCTCTCAACTCTTTCTGCCTGGCCATCATGTGAGACCAGCAGCAGTGAATGGCTCTTCCTGTCACTGATGCAAATCCAGGACTGTCTAGAGAGTGTGCTCACCCACAGAGTATTTCCGTGGTCTTGAATACACTCCTAAGAAGAATGCTACCTCATTTCACCTTCTTCCAAACATTAGTGCCTGGCCTCACTCACACTACTCAACTTTGAAATGCTATGGGAATTCTTGTTGGTGTATCACAAGTAGCCCATGTAGCAAGTTCAAAATTTAAGTCACAAATCGGATGAGGAGAAAAATAGCTTTTTTTTTTTTTCTGTAATTAAACTCAGCTCAGCTACATTTGTAGACTATTTTTGCTGACCCTAAAGTTCTTAATCTTTTCACATTAAGATAATTCCTTACTTCTAGTTTAAAATTTTGCAGTCAAATTCAGAGTTCTCCCTTTTTCTCCCCAGGAGTCATCTGAGTATGCAGGGGGCTTACATGTAATCTGGATTCTTTGGCAATCCTCTGCCTTTGTCATGTTGTGTTGTCATGCTCCAGGCTTTGGGTATTGTGGCTGGTGCCCATGAGGCATCACTCATCTTGCCTGGTCCTTGACATGGTGGGCTGGCAAGTGCTGCTAATGACTCTGGTCTCTACCTTGGCTCTGATCAACCACGAAGATCACACTTCTGCCTCCTCCTGCTCTGCTCCTAGACCTCTTGTGACTCATCAGCTCCTGAAGCCCCTCCACACCCTTACTTGGGGTTTGAAAACTCTCAGTTGCCTATCCTTATTACTCTATGGTACACAGGGCTATGCAAGGCTGTGCTAAGGCCTGTCTGTCCGGCTGGCCACTTCTCTCAGTCATTGCTAAGGATGCTCCAAGAGTCATGTTGCTCCAATGCCATTCAAAAGTCAAAGCTTTCCTATGAGACTAGTTGTCCTTATGGGCTCTGCCTTGGAAAGTGCTATTAGGAGTCTCTAAACTTAATGAACATCTTCATCACACTCCACATAAAGTTTGACCACAGGAGAGAAAAGATTTTACCACCAGCTATCTTATTCTTATTAAGCACCATGTCTTTCTCTTTAAATCATCTCGTTTCTCACCGATAAATCTTCATTTCCTTTTGGGTAGGAAGATAGATATAGCACTTGGCATTCTTCACTATTCTGTGGAAGTTAGTACAAACTCAGTGCTCAGGCCACCAAACGTGGTTCTTGATCACTAAAGTCCAGCTCTTAGAATTCCATGGAATCTGTTATTCCTTTCAACAAAGGCTGATTTTTTACAAACAAAAGGCCTTTTGACAGATTATAGTGTCTGCTCTACATTTTATAAATTCAGTCACAATTTTTATAGACTCCTTGGTTTTAGCCTGATTTGCACTCCCCTGACAATAGCTCGCATAGAATGTATCATTGATACTTGACGAGTCTGAGAAAAGGTAGGATAAAAGCATTAAGGAAATGTAGATCAATCTAAAACACTCTTATCCCGTTCACACCCTTGGTTTTATTGTCTTGTATGTGTTTCATGTTTGTTAATCTTATCTCTCCTAATAGACTAGAAGCCTTCCTGATGGCAGAGATCATGTATGTTCAACTCCCCTCAACTCCCCCATCACTCACCAAGTGTCCTTTCCACAGTCTATCAAATGCCATGTTTTTTGCATTTTATGTTTTTTTTTATTGGCTACTTCACTGTTTAAAACAGTCTGTAACCAGAGTGCTGAAGTGTTGTCTAGTGTTCCTAAGCACAAGAAGGCTGGGATGTACCTTATGGAGAAAATACAGGTGCCAGGTTAGCTTCGGTCAGGCATGAGTTTCAGTGTTATTGGCCTTGAGTTCAGTGTTAACGAATCAACTATATATATTTATTTATACATATATAAATAAATAAAATAAGGTGCCTTCAAACAGAAGCATACATCAAACAAGGCTATGTATTGGTTGGTTGATGAAAATGCTGTGACCAGAAAGGCTTGCGGGAACCTAACACTGTATTTCCCCTAGGATCAAGGGTTTAGCATTTGCTAATTCAACATTCCCGGTAACTTTACAGAATATAACTACTGCAAACAATGAGAATCAACTGTATGTGTTTGCAGAACCATGTGAAAGTAAGTTGCAGTCATTGTGACAATTCATGCTTTCATCTTCAGCTTGCTGTATTATTATTCATTCATCATGGTGCTTATCTTACTGACGGGCACAAAATAATAGACTGGACAGAGAATGACATTTAGATATAGACAGTTGAGCATAAATCTAAGTTCTACCTAGACTGCCTCCAATAGACTTTAGGTAGAAATACGAATTTTGAGACTGCCCCTGAGAGTTTAGGAGAAAGTAAAAAATATGGTAGAGAAAAGATATATCATCTTTGAAAATACCCAAATCATTATGAACGGCCTATTTATAGAAAGATGGATGTTAAAAGTGCAGCTAGTGAGAGCTCAGAAGGACATGAGGAACAAGTCATTGTATTCTTTCCATAAAGTGGAACTTATAAGTGGTAAATAACACTGGTATCATATGCCTGTCCCACTATTGTTTGACACACAAGTGTTAGAAATAAAAATTGCTAAGTTCTATTATCTTAGAAAATTCTCTCTAAGCACTGTTATCACCAGTGACTTCAAGCTGGTTTTGCCTTGGAGTCCCACTGCCAAGTTGGACAAAGGTGGGCAGGGAGGAAACCTCTCAGATTTCACTGCTTCTCTTACCAGGAAATCATAAAAGGCATAACAGCCTTACTGATAGATTTCAAGCCAGAAATGGACATGTTCGCCTTTAATCCAATTTGAAGCAAGTGAATAAAAAGTAGTATTTTCTTCTGAATTGCACAAAATGGTACTCTAAGGGGCATTTGTTAAAGGAAACTTCCACACATACAAAGGGCTTGCTTTGAGCTGTATTTCCCTTGGTCTCACATTCCAGGCTTAATATGAGGTAGGAAGAAGCTGGAAAAAGTATGTGGAAGTTCAGGATATCATATAATTCTCAAGAGATGGATCACAGAAAATGTATGCTGACAAACTCATAGGAACAGAAAGCAGAATGATGGTTGCCAGCACTGGGGGGTGGAAAATAAGGAGTTGTTTTAAGATGAATAAGTTCTGGGGGTCCAATAGTCAGCATGGTGACTGTAGTTAACAATACTGTGTTACATATTTGCAAGATGCTAAGACAGATCTTAAATGTTTTTACCACACACACACACACAATTTGTAATAATGTGAGGTGATGGATGTGTTAGCAAACCTATCACGGTAATAATTTTGTAACACATACATGTATCAAGCCATTATGTCATACAACTTAAACTTACATATATGTCAATTATATATCACTAACGCTGGGGAAAAATGGTGTGCTGAGAACGCTTCACAAGTAAGCCTCCAAATTGCGATCAATTTTTCAAACGGATTGATTGCAAAATCAATTTATTTTTGTAATGTCAATTAGTGAAAACACTGACTCAAGCTCAGTAGATGTTGTTGAGTAGAGCAAACAAATTAAAGAGTCATAGTTAAAGATGATACACTAAAAAATATGAAGGCATGTTAACTAGGACATAAAGAACTATGCCTTGTGACTCTATAGGAAGTTGTTATCAGGGCAGTATACAGCCATCCCCAGAATCATGACTCTATGTCAAAGGCTGACAAAAAGAATGAGGTAGGAATAGTTTTAATAGGCATACAGAGACACTGTTGTATGCACTGGTTGTTGGTTGCATGGTAATCATTCCTGATTTGTTTTATTTTGTTTAAAGCCTATTTAGCCTTTCAAATGTGTGCTAAAAGTCTTGTACTGAATTAGGAAAAAAAAGTAGTTTGCCATCAGAATATTCTAAAAATAGGCAAGAAGGCTCCTTTAAGTGTGTACTAAGCACAATTAGAAGTCACACAATGCAGGTGACAAGTGTGGGAAATGACAAAGAAGCTGTCAAATGGAAAAACGATTGTTTAAATTCTAATGTTCCCCATCATATCATGCCTGAGGCATCATCAAAAATAACGCAGGTCCTGGTCACTGTGGTCACAGAAATAGCGCAGGTCCTGGACACCATACCATGGTCACAGTCCGAATATGACATGGAAACTGGAGGAAATGGTGATGAGGCAGCCGGTTATGTCTCATTTCTTTCAGTCACCCTTATGTATTCAGGAAGTAACGGTCAGGCCTGTCATCCTTTGGGACAAAGGATTATGATGTAAAAGGAATCTGAAATACAAAGATCTCAAATATCTCTTCCTCACATAAACTGCCCATCTGACACTTCATCTGATTTATTTTTTGAACTTCAAAATTTCCTTGGCTTTTGTTCTCTGAGATGAGACGCATTTTCTTTTCCTCTAATTTGGATTCAAAGATCAGCTTGATGATCCTTTTCTCGGGGATACAGAGTCATTATTTTAGGGAC
>NW_006438088.1:8876410-8882805 GCF_000325575.1 Pteropus alecto
AATACAGGCAGCTCTTGCTTTGCACATGCCCTGTCAACTGAATCAACTGAAATTAATTTGTATCAGAACCGTGCAAAGCTAGGGCTGCTCTATGCCTCTTTTTTTTTTTTTAAACCTCATCAGGATTCAAACATCACCTTTAGGACACTAGAATACCTTTGTATTCTGATAGCAGTGACATTTTTCTCTAAAACCTTTGAGAAGTTATTTGGATGGCCTCTAACAGACATACATTTCATCTGTTAGTACCAGCCTTGGACTACTCTTGAAGTGCAGGACAAACACAAAGGGTTCTCTGCACAGTTCAATAGTCCATCGAGTGGTTCAGCTTGAATTCTGGTCCTTGTTCAAGTTCTTCCCGATGTTCTTGAAAAGAGCAAGAGTCCCCTAAGTGCCCTTTTGTGTTCCACATGGTCTTGTGGGTTCCCAGCCACTGATGTAGCAGCCAGCTACTTCCAAGGAGCCTAGTAAGCCTGTTCCTTACCAATAATTTGTTATCTGTGCCAGCGCATCTGCACGTGCCCCTGACCCCTGGCAATATGTTCACCTTTACTGAGAAAAAAGGAAGATGCTATTAGTGTGGACCGCAAAGTGTTGTTGTAAGGGTTAAATTAAATGCCAACAATACATTTTGAGTTTTCCAAGCATATGTAAATATTCAGTAAGTGTTGGCAATTATGATTGCTATTTTGCAGGTCCATATGAGATAATTCTGTGTCTTGTAGCCATATTCTTACAAGACATTAACTCTCATTTTTCAAGAGCGATTTGAAGATACTAAAATCTGTATTAATTTCTTCCTACTGCTGAAACGAATCACCACAAATTTAGTGGCTTAAGGCAACACAATTTATTATCATTTAGTTCTGGAGGTCAGAAGTCCTAAAATCGAGTTTTCAGCAGTGCTGTGTTCCTCCTGGAGGCTCCAGGAGAGCATCCATTTTCTTGTCTTTTCCAGCTTCTAGAGGCCACTGCACTCCTTGGCACATGACCCTTATCTCCATCTTTAAAGCCAGCAGCGTAGCATCTTCAAACCTCCTTCTCTCTCTCTGCCCACTGCTTCCATAATCACATCTCCTTCTGTGACTTTGACATTCCCGTTTTTCTCTTCTAAGGAAACTTGTAATTACACAGGACCCACACCAATAATCTATGATAACCTCTCATCTCTCCATCTGAAAATCAAAGATTTTTCATCTTTGTTATAAACAAAAGATTAGGTGACATTGGAATTTTGATGTCAGGTGACTCAAAATTATCAAAGCTATTTATTCTCAGGATTGTTTACGTATTATCATGTTTCAGAAAGATCCAGACAAAAACTCAGGCAGACGTTATAAACTGGCTGATTGATCACCCATTTCTAACTCTCTTCTCCCTTTATTGCCTCTACTCGAAAGTCCTTATTTCCTTGAAATGACAATGAGATATAAGTAAAAATCTGTTAGGAATTTTTTGGAAACTTTGATTGCAACATTAAAAAGGATATATATCATCCTTTTTGTGAATACAGACCTGATAGTTGGAGCTTCAGCAGCCATCTTGTAATTATGAGGGAAAAGCAGGGCTAGGGAATCACAGAGACATTGGCTCTGCCATTGTCAAGTTACTAAAACAACTCCAGCAACCCCAGTAACTTCCTATTACATAAGAATAAGTAAATTCATAATTGTTTGAGCTACTGTGTTTAGGTTCTCTATTATTTATAGCTAAACAAAAAAATCGCAATTTAAAAAATTACCTAATCTAACTGTAAATGCCAGATCCCACAGAAGCCATATGTAAGCCTAGTGAGAATAAACACTGATAATATTTTAATGGGTAATGAGTTAATGCTATTATTTGATAATTTTTAGACTTATTAATGGGTCATTTTTAGACTGTAGACTTACTAATGGAAAACCCCTCTTGAGTCAAACCAATAATTTCACAGACCAGAAATAAATTATTGGCTACGTAAGCTGGCTGAGGAAAACTTGCCAGAATTAAAAAAAAAAAAAAAATCTCCTATTTTTGTTTAATCTTAGCCCCTGCTTGTCCTTAAAAGTCTTATTTCTATAATAAAAAAAATTTCCGCCTGTTTAAACTAGACTTGGTTTACTTATTTTCTCACCATTGTTTTTTCTTGGGTCATTGAGTTTTGTTCCTTTCATTTCTGAAATGTCAAGGTTCTGTAGCACTGTAGAAGCAAAAACCTTTGTTTTTAAAGGCTAAAATACTTCTCTCAGAGGGGCTTTCCAAAAGAATTGAATGGTGCACTGAGGGGTGCAAATTATTGGGAAACCCCTTAACTTCTCCAGTTCCCTCAACAGCAGCCAGTTTCCATGAAGCATTGACTTCAGACTCAGTAGAGGGATATGCATACCTTCTGACCTCTGAAGACACTTACAGTGGGCCAGAAGACTAAGTGGTTAACAATGTTTATGTGGAATTATGTGGAATGTGAGATACTTAAGTGAGAACCAGGAAAAGCAGAGTGAAGGTAAGAGAAGAGGTTCAGTCATCAGCCAGTCTTGACTGAAACTTTAATCACAAAAGTCTACAATCCTATCTAAAACATATAAAGTTATGAGAACTGTTCCCAATGTAATTTTTGTCAACCTAATTTCAGAAAAATTTAAAGTATGAAAAATGAGAATTTTGGTCTTGAAGGAAAACAGTAGTTCTTGTGGTTTCACCAGAGAGCTCTAAGCTCAGATTCTTCATTGTAAATGAGGTGAGCTATAATGGTGGGGTGGGGTGATTGGAGGGTGCTGTGAGAGAGAAATGCCAAGAGAATTAAGAGAGAAGAAAGATCAGAACACTACTTTGTCAATATTTACAATAAATGTAAGACTTGGGTGTCTTCAGAGAACCATAATAATTTCTGAGATTTTACTTGATTTTATTTGAAGATAAATAAGGCCTGCCCTTGACCATATTATGAAAAGATGAAGACCCATTATAGATTGTGGGAAAGCGCCCAAGAAAATCAGGAATGAGTTTGGGTTCCCGTTTACAATTAACTTGTGATGGGACAGGGGCACATTATTTAAGCTCACTGGCCTATAATTTCTCTTTTGCCTAATTAGCATGAATAGACTGTTATCCCCAACAAATTACCCAGTGAGTTGGGGGCAGTGGTGGGATGGAGGAAGTTTTCCTCGTTTTAGCAGAGTGGCCTCAGGTCATTGGCTGGTTTAATGCAACCTCTGGGGCCAGAATGAAGCGCACCCTTGGGAGTCGGAGCTGGCCTGGGCCACTCACCAGCAATATTCCAGCTCCTGTATGACAGCCCTCCAGGCAGAGTGGCTACATGAGGTGTGAGAACAAAACTCACCAAAGACCCCAAAGGCCACAAGAAGCACCTTCACTTTTGAATGCGGGCGACAATGCTGTTGGTGAAAGCCAGGTGGTCATTTGCCTTTGCTGTTGAGCCTTGGCTTCCTGCCCATTCCTTCATAGTCTGTTCTGAGGTACTTAAAAGCACAGTTAATCTGGTCGAGTCTGGTAAATGATAGAGCAGAGGATAGGAAGAGTTTTAAGATTACAAAGTGACAAAACTGTGTGATAATATAACAAATTGAAAGTAAGAAAAAAGTTTGCTGCAAGTGTAAATGGCATGAACCTTTTAAACAATGAAAAGGATTCTGGAGAACAAAAATCTTTCAGACAATAAATCGATAAGTGTTCTATGCAATGCTATCAAAAGGGTCACATGCTTTCTACTTACAAATAAATAGACTTAGGAACAATCTTTTAGAACCTAACTTAATCATACAACTGGGAGCTTTTTGTCCTCATTCTACAATGGTGATTTTCAAAATGTAGGTCAGCACTCATCAGTGGGTCATAAAATCAATTAGTGGGACATGACTAGCATCTTTTCTTTCATGAAATACATATCAGGTTGTATTCCGCAAAGTAAGTTTCACAGAATTTTTGTTTCAGTTGTGTGTGTTTATGGTGTGCTGGGCATGACATAGAATATATTTCTTACTGTGGGTAGCTGTCTATTATTAAACTAAAAATCTTTAACTTCCATGACTAAAGGTTTTTTTTTTTTTCCAAGTAAGATTTTATTGAGCCAAAAATGCTAACCAAAATGAAGACTGGTCTGGTCTTGGCTAGGTAGAAAAGACAGCATGTCACTTGTTTAATCCTCATAACCACATTAAGAGGAGGCATTTCTCCCCAGGTCATGGGTTAGAAGACCTAAGTTCCAAGAGTCTCACTATCTTGCCCAGGTCACCAGTCAGTGATGGGGCTGGAGACAGACTGAGTGTGCTCATCTCCAAAGTCCACACTTAGTGGTGGCAGAGCAGCAGAGAGACAGGGAGGCTTAACCCTCCACTCTCCAACACAGATAACCGATAACAAGAAAAATAAAACAAAACCCATGGTATGTAAAGCTTCCTTTTAGTCTGATATTTCATCTAAAGAACTTATCTAAGTAACAAACCCAAGAGAAGCTAGTTGCATATTCTTTTTCGTAATCTTTTCTTCTTGTGGTAGAGTTCATTATATACCAAAGCGGGGTTCAAGGGAAGGAGAGGGAGGACCAATGGAGGGTGATGAGCAAGGGCATGTTGGGAGGTGATTTTGCTTATGGGAAAATCATTATAATCCACCGTGGTGTCTATTTCTCAGCCTGGCTGATCCCCAGGTTTATTTCTCAGTGGACTGCACTGAGGCAGTCCTGGTTGCTATGTGCCTCCTGTTGGGATAACTAACAGGTAAGCACGCATTTGGATTTTTAGAATGTCTGCAAGCTAGTTGAGTCTCTCATTCAAGCTGGTAGAGCATGGGCAGCTGGTGTCCTGCCAGGGTATGATCTGAGGAGCAGCACATGACTCTCCACTAAGGGTTCTTAAAGCATTTCCTTAAGCAGAGAGGAGAGTTCAACGGGAAGAGGTGGGTCATGTTGCTGGGCATCATGTTAGTTATTAAAGCATTGGCAGAGACCCTCGGTCTCCTCACCTACTCTTAACTGGTAAAAGCTGTGACCTTGAAGGATAAACTCAGAATAGGTAAGTTTTGATGGGTTGAGAAAAAATGAAATGTGAGCCTTTGTAGACCTCTGTGGGACTTTGAAGGAGAGCCTTGATGGAGAGGCGCACTAGATTTCTAGGGCTGTCATAACAAATTACCACAGATTGGGTGGCCTTGAACAACAGAAATTTATTCTCTCATGGTTCTAGCGGAAGCCAGAAATTTGAGCTCAAGGTGTTGGCAGGGTTCGTTCCCTGTGGATATTTTGAGAAGAGAATCTGTTCCATGCCCCTCTGCTAGTTTCTGGTGGTTGCCGGTAACGCTTGGTTTTCTTTGGCTTAAAGACGCATCTCTTCAATCTCTGTCTCCCTTCATAGGCTGTTTTCCCTGTGTCTCTTCTCTTCTTATAAGGACACTAGTCATATTGGAGTAAAGCCTCATCCTACTCCAGTGTGATCTCATTTTAATTAATTGCATCTGCAATAACTCTATTTCCAAATAAGATCATATTCTGAGGTTCTAGGAAGGACATGAATTTCCAGGGGACACTACCAAATCAGTACAAGAGGAGGAGCATAAAGCCATGAGGTGTTATTATCTGGGGAGAGAGAATGGTCAGGAAAGGAGAGGGAGAGTCTGAAGCTGGGCTTAAAGGATACAGAATATGCGTGAAGTAAGCTGGGTTATAACAAGAAACGGATGTCCCCAATGGGGTAATTGAGATTTTTAAAGAAAAAACTCTTTACAATGAGCAGCAGGGTTAAGTAAAAATGAAAAACCAACCAAGAGGGTGGTGAAGAGTTAGCAATAGCAAGGGGCCATTTTTTATAAGTCCTCTTGCCTTTCTCTTCCCTCTCTCCCTGACTATGGAGATGAGTCTGGCTTTGACCAGCTTCTCTGACATTGGCCAGCTCCACGATGCCTCTGATGCCATGACGTGCGCTGCCTACAGGACCCTGGCTGGCATTCAGGTGTGCACAAACTGGAAATGGGTGAGTTATTGTAGGTGCGCCACCCTTGAAGAATAAGAGATGGAAGCCAATTGATGCCCACTTCCCTATTTCTTTTCCGCAGACTGTTCTGTGATGTATTTCATAAGATTTCTCAGAGGGATTGGGCACCAGTTGATGATAGCAGTGGCCAATTGAACAACTCATCCTGGTTTTGGCTTTTTACTTCCTTCTCTTTCACTCTCCCTGCCTCTCATTCCTGTTCTCTGAGATGAGTTCCCAAATAAATCATGCACACAAACCTTCATTTCAGTCTCTTCTTTAAGAGAAACCCCAGCTAAGCAAACTCTCTTAAGACAGCAGGTGCAAGGAGATTGAAAGGTTACTAAGAAGAGACTGTGAAAGATTCGTGTGTCTGTGTGTGTGTGTGTGTGTGTGTGTGTGTGTGTGTGTGTGTGTGTATGGGAGATAGAG
>NW_006438088.1:8882839-8888687 GCF_000325575.1 Pteropus alecto
GAGAGGAGAGAGCGCTGAAGCTGAAGAAAACTGTAGATTTCTGAGGAAGACTGCAACAGGGAGGGGAAATTCACAGCCCAACACCCGCTGTTCCCTGCCAGGAACTTCTACGGCTGGACTAATTCTCAGAGGGTGAGGAAAGGTTAGCCTTGATGCAATTCATAGAGGTCAGCCTCCCAGGGCACAGAACAGGTGGAAAGGATGGAAAGTGCTGGAAGCAAACAATTTCCAACATAACTAGGTTTATTCATCACGTATCATTTTCTGCCCTGCTGTGAGTCTTACACAATTGACTGCAGCATTGACGAGCTTCACAAGGCCATCTTTTCAAAGAGGTACACGCTTCTGAGATGTGTTACTCTTCCGACCACACAGGAATAACTTGTCTGCGACACACATTAATTTTATTTATTACCATTGAGCACACAGGTCATAATAAACTCAGTCATCATCTGGATTAAACAGCCTAGTATATTAGGAAGTATGTGAACTCATATTCAGAGCATCCTCCGGTTCAAATCCCAGCTTTGCTACTAACAAGAATTGTGTCCTTGAGCAAATTTCCTAATCCCTCCAAATCTCAGTTTTCTCATCTGCAAATAGAATTAAATATGAACATTACCTCAACAAAATTTTTGTGAGGATCCATGGAAATAATGTGTCATAAACAGTGGTGGGTTTTCCATTACTGCTTACTTTATTACTGCCTCAATTTTCGTTTTCTATCCGTAGATATCGATGGACATTATTAACAAATTATACAGAACCATATGTAACAGTCTTGAAAATCTAAAAATTTCTCTATATATTTAAGGATTTTTCTGAAAGTTATAGTTAGATAAATTGCAATATTTTGTCATCTCTTCTGTCTTTTTGTCATCCCTTCTGCTCTTAACTGTATAAAACATCCCAGAGTTAATTGTGAATGACAAATGAGCTAGCTCTTCTTCAATTGCATTCGGACTTTGACAGGCTTTAAACTGGCTTTAAATTAAAATTGAAAGTGATGAAGTAATTTCTGCTCAGACTCTCGGCGACAGCTTGCCTGATTGCCGACAGTGATGAATCACTGAGGGAAAGGCCTACATTTCTGTAGTGTTAGAGGTTTCCACTTAACCTCTGAGTTGGATGGGCTGCTTACAGGTTCACTGGAAAATGACCTCTGCCTGGAAACCTGGCACAATGGACTTCTCGTTGCAGAGCTCGTCATCGGTCGTGTTAAAAAAAGGTTTCGTGAGAATCTTTGGCCTCTGTGTGTTCATTAGTGTACTCCATCTGAAGTGTAATTCATCTTCTTGTATCCAAAAATTTGTGACTCTGAGAAATATAACATATTTAGTTATTTTCTTGTCTGAAGAAAATCTACCAATTTCTTTTGGAGTGATGGAGCTATGTAAATGAAATCTATCTCATCTTCCTTGTAAACAATATTTTCTCTCTTCCAAATAGGATTTTTGTTTTGAGTATGAGTGAATATACAAGCAAAAGAGAATTTGATAGGGGGAAAAAAACATGGAGACAAATTTATGATAATCTAGCTTTTTTAAAAAATAAATGAAAATAATGAAGTAGAAGCAAATTGGATAATAAAGAAAAAATCAGATGTTATGAAAATAATGTCTAAACATTCTCTCTGGATTATGTAATTGTTAAACCATATATTAACGTGTTGAATATTTTGTGGTTATTGCTCTGTTTATAAAAATGATTGCCAATTTCAAGTCTCATTCAGGAAAGTGAGCCAGAGGGCATTGTAATAGATACACACTAATCCTAAAACAGTGTTTGAACAAGAGAGCTGGTGTTCTGTAGCAGGACTCAGGTGTTATAACCAAGGCTTAAGCCACAACAGAATTAGAAAAATATCAGGGGCATATATTTCGAATCTCTTTTTTCAGTGAACAGCATGAGAAGGAGCTGGGAAATTCATCTTCATTTGGGGCAGTGTGAAAGGGGCTCTTGGAAGGAGGTAAGATATGAGGTGAACCAAACTTTTTCTTTAAAAAGAGAAAGCAGAAAACCCCTCTTTGTAATTTTGGGCTGGGTGCTAGGAATACCTTGCCTTTGGGAATTCTGTCAACGGAAATTTTTAATCACAGATCCTTGGGAAATCAACCAGACCACTCATTGTCCCATCCTTGTCTTTGATGGTATCTACCTGCCATAGAATTGTTGAAGCCCTTCCTCCTCCCAGAATTTGGAAGGCACTCTGGAGAGGAGGAGGCAGATTCTAAGAAAACACTTGTTCATTCTTGGGGAGGTGTAAGTATAAGGTGGGCTTCTGACAGTGAATGTCTCTTTATAACTGGCATCTTAGGTGCCTCATTGGTCTCATCCTAGTCTTGGCCTTGAGAGGCACCCAATGTCATCTGAGAGGGACAAGATTTAGTTAAGACAGCTATTCTCCCAGGCACATGCAGGAATGTGAGAGCACACTGGCCCAGGTACTGCATCAGCTCCAGTAAAGATAAAGTGCTAGTTGCTATGCCTGAGGCTCAACTGTGTAAAGTGAAGGTTTATCCCTCTGACTAAAATGCACCTAATATGCCACAATGTGCATGTGGCTGATTAGCTCTCCCAGAGTCAGCTCAGGCTGATCTGCTTGCCTGCTTGAGCAGCTGAGAATATGTGTTTTCAGAGCAGTCTGGTTCGACTATTTCTCAAGTGGTTTACAGAAGGTTAGGTTGGTCTTTGAGTAGATCCTCTCTGGCCCATTCTCTCCAATTCTGACCTTCTATCCACATTCTGGGGGGTCCTGAGACCCACCCTCTGTTCTGTTTGGTGACCTGGCAATGATTGTTGACATTTCTATGATCAGAATTCCCAGATACTGGTTCTCAGTGGAGCTGTGTCTTCCTCATTGCAAGGCAATGCAATTTTTCCTGAAAGAGTTCTAGCACCTTTATGCCTTGACTTCTTGGATTTTGCCTATTTAGATAAAGCTTTTCTTTATAATTCTCAGATAAGGCTCCTTTCTCTCTACTTCCCAAAGCACTTGCCTTATATTTCTGTTTATTACTTACTCTGCTCTGTATCCACAGTGCCTGATGTACACATTTTGCTCTCATCAGACTCTTGACTCCATAAATCCAGGAACAGAGTCTTATTCAGTTCTGATTGTCCACAGCATTTAATCCAGCACCTAGAATTTAGGATGTGTCCTGGAAAGAATTCTTAATGAATGTGTGGATAATCGCATTTGTGACTATCAAAGGAAATTCACAGAAATTTTTGTTTCTGATGGGACAAAAACATTTTTCTTGGGATTCAAGCTTTTTTTGCCAGCCAAAGAACTATATTGAGAAGATATTGTGGTAATTGCGGGATGGCCAGCGGGAGAATAAAAACAGATCCAGCCAAGAGACATTGTCATGAGTCAAACTTAGGCATTTATTTAGATAATAAAGGGTAATGCCAGAGTTAGTAATAAGGTAGACTAGACAGTTACAAAAATACAATATGAAGAAATAATTGTTAAGATTCTGTTGCTTTAGAATTTCAGTAAAATGTTGGCAAATTGTATTTATATTGGATAAGATCCTTACACTCTATTATTCCAAGTACATTGCAAAATTTTTTTTATGATTCAGTATAGTGTATCCATGGGGTCGAGTTAGGAGTATCATGATGTGATAAAAAGATTCTCCAACATACCCCTCAACCATTACCTGGTTGGATGTTTTCGAATGAGGCATTTGAGTTACAGATCCATTTTTGTTATAGAAAACAAATAGAGCAGACGAATCAATGTGTAAGTTCTTTCCAATCTCTATAATGTTATGATTTTACACATTTCAGGGGTTTTGAAAAATACACAATTATTCAGAGTGTGCTTTACTTAAAAAAAAAAAATTCGAATGTATTTCTCTCCTTGAATATAATTTAAATATTTAAATATAATTTGTTGTATGTTCAATAATTCATTTGAAAATATTAATATTTTAATAAATGTTTGTTAATGAGGGCTCAAAATGTATAAACTATTTAATCTCTTAACACAATACCTACACTTTTCTCAAAAACAAAACACAAAGTATTTTCTACTAGACATTTCACACCATAGTGATGTTCTCATCACGATTTCCTGAACAATGTTTAGGAAGTAAAGGCCATAGAAGCTTTTATTTAAAACCCTGGTAGGAAAAGGGACAAGCATGTCACAGGGCTTAAGAGGGAAGAGAAGGAAAGGGAAAAAGTCATTATTCATATTTGATTTTTTTTACTATAATTATTCTACCACCATCACATCCATGGAATCAGAAGGAAGTGTGGAGAAGACAGAGAAGACTTACCTATGTATCATACACAAATTGAAACCCACCAGTTCCCTATCCCTTCTGTCATCCATTATTTCCCCAGTGCTCCCAATTGTGAAGTAGAGTGACCTAACATCAGACATCAAAGAAGGAAGAGTTTGGCATTGAAATAAAGAAAAGCTTCTGATGAAAACATAATTTTTTGCTTTATTAAAAATATAAATTATGTATACACAAAAATTCTTTATAGTCTTGCTTGAACGTCAAATTCCATTGATACATAGCATGCTACATTCTTTGGTCTATCAAAGTGTGTTAAAAAATGAGATTTTTGTGGCTTTCTAAGCTGGTTTAATAATGAGGAAGATGTTCAGGCTTGGCTTTTCTCTGTTTTAAGCTAAAACAGGTTTTGATAAAAGCAAACCAAAACTCCCCTTTCCTTTGATAAAAACAACCCAAAACTCCCCTTTACTCCTCTTTCATAACTTTGGGTCCTTCCAGAATACCTCTCATCTTAGATTAGGATGGGATGCCCTTGAGATAGCCTACACAGAGGTTACTAACCTTTTGATGGTTTTACTTACCAGGCATTGTGCTAAGAGCTTTGCTTTTGTGATCACCATGCAAAGATATTTATATGGAATGAGGTCTCTTTGATGATAACCATAACCTCATGTTCCTGTCTATTTTTGCCTACCCATAATCAGTGTCCAGGGAATTATGCAACTGATCCAGGATTTTATTTCAGAGAGAGCCTGAGCTATGCATGTACTCTGGAATAAATTAGCCCTGAAATCCCAGAAAGTCCAAAGATGAGTCATCTGATATACGATTGCCCTGGTCTATGAATCTGTGATCATACTGGTGTTATCTGTGTTGATCAGAGTGTAAATGAGGGTGTAGAGTAGGTGACAAATGTAGGAAGGAGGGTATTTGATGTATGACAGTTATTAAAATGAAACAAGGAAGGAACAGCACTAAATTTGTGGTTCGAGCTACTCTGCCATATAAAGAGGGACCCTATGTTGCAGTGGCAAGCTAATAGCCTCAAGGAAATGAATTGCTAACTGTGGAAGTGTCAAGGTTGTCCAGAGTTCTCTCCAAATAATAAAAACTTTACAGCACCATTGGCATTGATTAAAGACAGAAAAGTGATGAAGTTGAATGAGTGCCCAGAAAAAATTGAATCAATTTTGCACAATTCTCCCAGCTAACAGAGACCATTCCCGAATACACAGCAAAACCACTCCTTGAGAAAAATCACACAAGCTCCTCCATCTCCCTGATTAATTTGTATTTTCCAACAACCTCATAATAAGTTTGGTTTCTTCATCCTTTATTACAATGTATTTTCCCCTCACTTCTCTTGTAGAGAAAAATAAAGAGAATTAGAAAGAAAATGAATATCTTAACTTTTCCTTAAAACACAGTGCTAAGGATGCTTTTTGAAAAGGCATGTCAACTCCTTGAAAAAAATACAAAGTCCTTGCCAGGTTTTTTTTTTCATTTTGTCTTTTTTGTATATGTGTATAATAATAGTGAGATACTTTATGTGAGCCTGCAAAGTGACTGCTTTGGGCAGAAGAATATTT
>NW_006438088.1:8888782-8913515 GCF_000325575.1 Pteropus alecto
TCCCTACACTCGTACCTGACTACAATCTGTAGCCGGGTGAAAGAACAAAGTTAGTTGAAATAGACATAATGACACCCATATCTTCTAGTCAGTTCTTTTGCTCTTACTAGCTGCTCATTCAGCACTAGATTACCATTCAAAACTTTGCTTATCATTGTCTTCTCAGGAGGAAGCCTTCAATATACATCCCTTCCTCTCACCCTCCCATGAATTATTTTCTTATACTATTTGACTTTGTACATATTTCCATATATCAAAATGATAGATTTGCATTCTGTTTGAATGTCTAGCTCTTCTACTAGTATGTGAACTCCTATAGAGAATAGCTGTTATTTGCCTGTAGTTCTATACCTAATAATAAATGGCAAATAGTAGGGACTGAAAAAATGTATCTTTAATTGACCTAATTGTAGCCATTTTGATATGGCTCTTGTGAAGCCCAGCAATTTACTGTTCTCTAAGTGCAAGATCTATCACATCGATATTTATTTTCTGGTTCTGTAAGTTTCCCTCAAAGCCATTTCTGGTATGTTGAGAAATGTCCTCCTCGTGAGCCACTTCCCCCTTCATCCTGTTAATATTTATCCTATAATATACATTGCAGGCAGAATGTCTCTTTGTGGATTCTAGGCAATGATGAGGAAAAAAATACCATATTGAATTAATTCTAAAACAGATTTTTTTTTCACCTTTTGAATTGAAATTAGGGAATATTTAATAATCAATGGCATCTTATGATTGACAGTGGAGATTATTTTTTTATTTTTATTTTTTTTTTGCTCTCTCAGTAGTATCTAAAATCATGTATCTTTCAATGAAAGTATCTTAGATTTGTTGAAATATGGTACTTATGAAAGAAGTTCTACTGGTGCCCAGCCATACCAGGTTATATGGTAAATTCTGGATATGTTCCAAGTGCTACATTAAAAACAAGCCAAAAAAAGACTTTGCCAGAATAGAATGAGAAGGTCAGACTTGAAGGATCAGAGGGTAAGATTTGTGAGATAGTCACTGTTACATCTCTGGCATCTGAGCTACTAGATGCCTGGCACAAATACACATTTAATACATAAAAATAATTGCTAACAGCTTTTGAGTCGTTACTCTGTGTTAGTCACTACATTTTAAGTTATTTTTGTATATGAGCTCATTAAATTCTCAGGACATCACTTTGAGTGGGTTCAAATACGATCCCATTTTTCAGATGCATAAAGTAAGGATGACGACAGATAAGTAATGTGCTTGCTGATAGGAAGCTACAGAATTATGTCTGAACCTCTAGTCCATTGGACTTCAAAGGCCATGCTCTTGTGCTTTATGCAGTGCCTTCTCTTTGGTGGGAATTGATTTTTGAAAAAGTGGTATTTCTACTACACTTGATGGCTATTTGCTTTGTCAGAGTTGTTAGTTTTTAACTTTCTTTCTAATTATCCACTTTCCTAATCGTTTTTTTTTTGGACCCCATAGTCTCCACTGATCACTTAATGACCATCTTATATTTAACATTAGATGAATATTGCTAATTTATAATAGTCTGTTAGAACACCTTTTACTTAATGATCATAGACAAAACCCCGTCAGAAACAAAAATCCCCTAAGGGCTATTGATTATGATGGTGTTATATTTCACAAGGGCAATACTGTAGAGGTAAGATAACATTTTTGTAGGAATCAAAAAATGCAATCTCCACTTTGTGGGTTTGTCAACCTCAAGGTCATTGAGAGAAAACTAAGTTCAATGGGTTTGACTAAACTCCTCTGTTAGGACTGAGACCTATTTTTTCCAACCCTAAGAATTCCAAGCATAATCTTAAAAAAAAAAAAAAAATGAGGAAATTCACTTCATGTACAAAATTTTCTGTAAGACGAGCCACTTTTTTCTATTTCTATTTATTGCAAAGATCACAACTGGGGAAGGGGGGCATGGGTGGGGATGCCAGGCTGGGCAATGGCAGAAGTGCTGGCCTAGACCAAACTTGAATGTGTATTATCTTGAATGTGTATTGAACAAACCCTCCAGGTTTGTTCGAATTGCCAGACCTGCCTCCAGAGTTTCTAATTTATTAGGTCTGTAGTGGACTAAGATATAAAACAAATTCCAAGATGCTGCCGTTGCTGCTGGTCCAGGTGCCATATTCTGAGAACCACTGGCCTTCACGTTAGAAGACCTGGATTTTAACATGAGATTCCTTACTCGATATCTGTGACTTAGGGAATTCAATAATCTGAGTCTTGGTTTCTTATTTGTAAACTGAACTGTAAACTCTCTGTTCTACCCATTTTGTAAGACCTGTGTGAAAAGAACTGAATATGATATATTTGCAAATTACTTTAAAATCTATTATTGTTATTATTAATAATAATATTGTGAAAGAAGCTGTAGATTTATGTCACCCCAGAGAGATGTTGACAGAACTTTTGAGTTACACAACACCTGGGGCACCAGCATAGACCATGAGTGGAAGGAATGAGGTTCTGTTGTCTTCCAAACTCACATCTGTGTGTTCTAATCCAAGCTCCATGCAATCTGAGTCTGTTTTCCATCTGAAAAATGGGAATGGGTAGGCCTACCTTGCAGGCTTGTTGTGAGAGCTATTGAAGATAATGCATTTAAAGAACTAGCACAGTGCCTAGCACACAGTAAGCACTCAATAGTAATAGCTCCTAGTAGAGATTTCAGCATTGGTAATATAGCCATATCCCAAGGGATAGCAAGCTCCCTAAGCAGGAGAGAATATTCTAACAATGCTGCTTTGAGTGAGCAATTGGACTCCCAGACCTCCAATTGAGATTCTAATATCAGCGCAAAGCAAATGCAGCTGGTCAGTTGCCAGTAGCTAGGACTGTTTTCCTTAGTCTTCCCTTCTGACTGACAGCTGTACAACTCCTGTCTTTGCCACGACCTACCACAAAACCATTAGCAATGCTTTCTGGAATTCCCTAGCAGGCAGAGCACTAACAATAGAAAAGTTGAAATTACATGAAGATCAACTCACTCATAGAGCTCTTCATTTGCTCCCTGGATTATGTGACAATTGAATCAAGTCTAAACCAGAGAATGCATGACAGTGCAATGAACTCTACACTAACAAATGCCAGATAAGCTTCAGCAATCTCTGTACTGGGTGTGTGGAAGTTCCAGACTTGCAAAACTCTGTAGTTAATAGCAGCAACAACTGGAGCACAATTGCTGACCAAGTCGTGGAACCTGATGCTATGTCATGAAGCTGGAATGTGGCTCATGGTGCCATGTTGGACAGACTTTCCTCTTACACCTCATGCTGATTAGAAGTTATTTACCCAGGCTGCGTGTCTTCTTACACATTACATGGGCCAACACTCTGCCCATTCAACTTGACCTCACAAGTGATACAGATGGGCAGGGGCAAGCCTGTTTCAGTGACAGCAAGTGGTTGACTCAACAAAAATGGGAGAAAATTTGCTCAGCTTCTATCTTTCTCTCCCTTACTGGGTTTAAGTAGACTGAGTGGGTCACAGGACAGGTAAGGAAAGGTGAAAAAAGGCATTTCAATTTGATCTAACAGCATTAGTTGCCTTTCTTGACATTCCTTGGTAGCAAATATAGAAAGTGTAATTCTTTACATGAATATCTAATATTTATTTTTTCCCTCAAATTTTAAATTATCAGTGAGATGTCTTTGAATTTTTTTCTCATGGAAATGCCTCCTATGACTGTAGGATGATGCACTATCAATTTTTTAGACATTTTTTCCTGATTTAGTGTATACTTCTGACATTTTCGTCTTCCACTCTGCTTCTAGATCTGTTACCTCCAATTCTGAGTACTTTTTCTCACTTTCCCAATGATGTCAGCATCCAGAGTCCTGATTTCCTTTCCGTATGATTCACTGCCAGCTTCCAAGGTGACTTCCAGATTCATAATCCTCTGGTCTTTTTCACTCAGATAAGCTCTGTTTTCATTCTGTCTCAGCCACTCCCCTGCAAGGCCACATCTTACACTTGATCACAATTCAGATCTACTTCACTTCTGGGGTGGCAAGTCCTGAAATCTTTTCTCTCTCCCTCCTCCTCTCTCTCCTTTCCTCTCTCCCGCTGCTGTCCTTTCATCTTTATTGATACCCTAGCTCATGACCAGGCCACTTATTCCATCACTTGAATTTGGTCGTATTGCTTCCACAGCAGTCTGAACACATTGGTCAACCACTTCAGTTGCGTACCACCTACAATCACCTCTGATATCTCTTGAATCCAACCTCCCTTTCCATTCCGACTGGCTCTCTTGAGAACACTTGCAAGGATCTCCCACCTCATCCTTATCCTCTAATCTGCTCTGCTCTAATCCACATTAGTTACTCTTTCTAGAATGATCATCCCAGTTTGAAAGCTCCATGAGAGCTTGTGCAACTCAGCTACTAAATATTTTCTACTTTTTTTTTCCATGTCTTGCTCATGCCTCTTCTCATCTCTACCAGAAAAAATACCATGTCTTTTTTTTTTTAAGTTTATCTCAAATAACACTTCCAGATTCCTCCAACTTTACTTGGTCCCTTCTAGTGTTATATTTCTATGCTAGCTATAATGGTTCATATATAAATATATATGTGTGTATATATATGTTTTAATTTTCTCTGCAGTGTGATCCGGTATAAAATACATGAGCTTTGAATTTAAAGAGAGATTTGTGTTAAGATCCCAGCTTTGGTATTTACCAACTGTATGATCTTGAGCAAATCACTTCATTTTGCTAAGAATGAATTTCCTCCTCTATAAAAGGAAGATAATCCTATCTACCTCATGGGACTGTTATATTTAGTGAGATAAAATGACTGCCATATAATAGCCACTCAAGAAATATACTTCTCCCCTTCTTCCCCATTCCTTGTGTTCTTGAGATGAAAGACTATGTCCTGCTTATTTTGTATCCCTTAAAAGGTCAACATTGTAGGCCATTAATAAATGTTCACTGAATTCACATGTCCATATCATGTGTCTTTTTTTCCTACTGAAATTTGGAACTCCAGAGACAATGCATTTTTCATTTGCAGTCCATTTTCTACTTAATTTTGGTAAGTTTACAGCAGAATATTCTTTATATGTTAAACAAACACTTTACTGATTATCCCAGTACCAACAATTCTAGCTTGTCCATTGAGAAAGATTTGTGGCTCTGTGCTCTGTGTCTGGCCTAGAGTTAAGGAGATAAGTAAGTGTGTGCATGTGCGTGTGAAAAAGTCAGTTATAACCATGATATCTGAGAAGCTTCCCCTTCATTTGATTGACTCGGTATGATTGAATATGATTGTGACAAACTTTGGCCCTCTCCCAGACGCAGAGCTAATATGAAATGAGCTAGGAACACTGATTCACATCTTTATAGGTAAAGGGTCCCTGTTATAAAATCTAATGGCACCACGTAATTTCTGCCAAATAAGTACTTTGAGGAAAAGCAAGGTGTCAAGCTAGACGTTTGTTAAAGGCATCATGATGCAGTAGAAAGATCATTGATCTTGAAGTGGAAGGGCCTTTACTCAAACCTCAGTTCCACTACATATTAGCTGTGGAACCTCATGCAAGTTATTTAAACTTCTTTTATCTTTCAAAAATGATAACATATCTATACAACAAGCAGTTGTGAGAATTGAATGACATACATATGGAAGCACCAGTAGAGTGCATGGCGTATACAGGGAGAGTAGTTAACAAATGTTAGTTGAGATATTAAAGAACCTACAGAAATTTCTCATGAAAGAATGATCTAGTTCACTTTGTAGGCATACAATAGTATACACTGTGCTGCCACTGACAGCCTGTGTACCTGAGGGATGGTTTTGTGTCAATTTGCCTAGGTTTTGGTGCCAAGATATTAGGTCAAACATCAGCCTAATGTGCTGTAAAAATATTTTTTAGATATAATTAACATTTAAATCAGTAGACTTTAAATAAGGCAAATTACACTTCATTATGTAGGTGGGCCTCATCCAATCAGTTGAAGGCCATAAAATAAAATTAAAAATCTGAGGTCTCTTGAGGAAGAGGGATTTCCACATGCAGACTACCTTCAGACTAGAGTTACCCTATCAATTTTTCCCCAGGTCTCCAGCCTGCGTGAATATCAGGGACTACATCTAACTCATCTCTATATTTTCAGAGCTTAGCTCAGTGCCAGATACATAGTATGTAGGCTTTTTGGACTGAAAAAGAATAGTTTGTATTCATACACTATCTTGTAAAAAAGATGCTTACACACGCTGTGCCGTTAATTCATTCCTCTATCTAGTTTTTCACCCAACAAACATTTTGGAGGGAGCCTATTCCATATTATCGTGCTTGATGCAGATGATGCAGAGAGAAAAGACAGAATGCTTCCTCTCTAGAAGCTATTTAATGGTGGCTGAGAGTGAATGAGGGTGACGCAAAAACAGGGTAAAATTGGCCACTGAGAACCAGTGTACCCAGGTGAGAGACCATGAGAATCAGATGTAAGGCAGGGGCAATTGGGAAAGAAAATAAGGGGTAGATTCAAGGGATTCAGGAGGTGGAAACAGTAGGAGGTGAGAAACAAGGGAGCAAAGCATCTCCCATGAATCCCTGGTTTTTGGCTGAGGTGTCTGGGAATACAGGGGAGGAGAGAATTTCTCATCATCTTATCTGACCCTAACATTCCTCAGCATCATAAAATGCAACCCCCTCATTTTAGGGATGCAGACAGATCAGGGGCTGAAAGAGCAGATCTATTGCTCCAAACCTCATATATCAGGAGCTAGCAGAGCGAGTACTAGAACCCCAAACCCATGCTGTTTTGACTACAACGTCCCCTCTCCAGCCCCCACTATGCTTTCTGCCAAACTCCATGGGCATGAGGAGTGACGAGGGGATCCCAAAGATTCCCTGTCATTTCTTTGTGGTGCAGTTTTACTCTCTTGAGCGTTCAGATGGGGAACGAGCCTGCCATACTTCCTGAATGTACAGCTGCAGTTCATAAGTGACCCAGGAGTCACTTCCTTTCCCACTAATGACAAAGAGCTTCGCAAATTTACTATTCTGTCAGTTGCCTGTCCTAGATGGAGAAGAGACACCTATTTGGAGTGAGGGAGGGCAAATGTTAATTGGTAAAAATGAAAGTACATTTTCTTCAAAAGCCTGAGGTAATCCTAATTTTTCCCCAGAAGGGCCTCAGTCTGGCATGGGACTCAGGGTTCTTTTTCCAGTAAATGACAGCCCTCGACCTGTTGCATTTTACAACCCGCCTGCCCATCCCATCTCCTTCCTGTCCTCTCTGCTGGCCCCAGTTGCTAATGCAAGAGTCATGAATCAGGAAGCGTTTGAGCAACCTGAGCCCTCTTCCCAGCCTGGCAGGCGTTCAGCAGCTGGTAAGGGAACAGTTGCTTTCTCTCTCTCTGTCTCTGAGACAGATCTAGAAGCCAGATCCCAAACCTACCTTTAACCTCCCACATCATTTTCCAAGTCCCTCTTTGCCTTCCTCTCAGCTTTCTTTTACCCTGACTCTTTTAACATGGCACCTGATTTTAGGTGACCCTAAGACTGCTAATCTCTCTTCATGCACATAGCTGTAGCTTTGCCTTGGTCTCAGTTTCTGAATTCTTATCTAAATCTTCCAAGGACAGTTGTTTTTCTCCAACCTTTCCCCACTCCCTGCCCTATGGGACGGCTTGCATTTTAATCAATTAGCATAGTGGTTACCAGGTAACTCAAGTGGGATTTACAACTCTGTGAGACATCGAGCAAATGTTCAACAAACGTTAGTTCTTTTTATTCCACTCTGAGCCTTGCCCACTCTAGAATGCTTGGAGGTTTGCTTCACTCGTCATTTGCGACATCTTCGAAATGTAGATCCAGGCAGCCTCTGCCATGACAGAGGGAGTCATGTGTGAGGGGCTGAACCTGAGCTCAGCTGGGTCCTGGCCCAACACCTGACTCATTCCAATGGGAGGGTAGTTGTAAAGCAGGGCTCAGCACCCCCACCCCCACCCCCACAAGCACAGCTGTGATTTGACAATCATGACTTCCTGAATCTCAAGGGATGGCAATCAGATCCCGACCAGATGGCTAGGCAGCTGGGTGCTATTTTTATATAAAATCACTGCAGAGGCTGTGACCATTAGAACTACCATTTTCATGGAGGCTGGCTCAGTTTTGCTTACTTAGTGAATTCAGAGTACATCTAATCATTCCAGTGATGAAGTTGGTGCTCTCCAACTGTGCCACAGTGGGGTCCAATTCATAGTTCGGTCACCGTTGGTGGTTTCCTGAGAATCGTCATCCTGAGAATTGAGAAAAGGCACAGGAAATATCAACAATCACCCTTTCATCGTCAGATTACTTTTTGTGAACTAACATTCCTGGCCAGAAAACAATTTGGAAAGGTTAAAACTATCTTTTTGCCCACACTCTTTTGCAATTTAAAACCAATGATATCATTGGACTTTAATATCCTACTGCTTAATCCCTGGCTTAGCTTTCAAACTTTCAGTTGTTCATTTCATCCTGGGTTTCCAGTTTGGGTAACTGACAGTTGCCACCCTGCAGATGAGGTTCCCAGTGTGGTTCCTGGAGGAAGGTCACAGTGATGCCTAACAGTTTAGGCCGAGCCCCATTTCTTTCACTTTCAGAGCTCTGCTTCCCATTAAGTGTTTATCTGCCGATGGCTGGGCTGTGTGTTCCAGGGGGTCAGAGCCTGTTGCTGCCATGTGCACTGCTGTATCCCCAGCACTGACTCAGGGCCTGGCACACAGAAATTACAAAATAAATATTTATTGAGTAAATGTCTCAGGACTGATCATAGCCCGTGTAATGGAGTTCTTTGTCTTTTTATACAACAAATGATTCTCGAAAGTCAGGAACTAGAAGATAAAAATAGGACCGAAGCAGAATAAATTGAGACACAACGTCATTGGTGGTCCCTGTAGTCAGGGTTCTGCTTGATCTCAGGTCCTCTGCAGTGTATCTCTCTATGCGAGAACCCTGTGCAGTTATGAGGTAGAATGAAAAAAAGCATGGAAAGAAGGAAGTTCATAAAGAAAGTCTAAACATCCTTTTCCTATGGGAAAAATGATCATAATAAAAATAATAAAACTAATTTGTATTAAGCATTTTCTACATGTCAGGCACTATACATCTGCTATTTAATCACTCTTCACAATAAGCCTATGAGGTAGATATTATTATCATGTCCATTTGTGGAGGAAAAAACAGGAACTTAGAATTTAAATAACTTGCTGGAGCTGGTAGGTGGAGAAGCTGACTTCCACCCAAAGTCTTACTGAGTCCCGAGGTTAGCAATCGCTTGCATAATTGTGTCCTTTGTCCATTGGTGGTTTGAATATTTAAAGGCAAAGTTCAAGTCTCATTCATCCTTAACTCATAGCACTAGGCCGAAGATCACCCATGCCATTTGGAGACAGTAAATATTTATTGATTCAAAAGAGATAGTCAAAAGGCACTGGGATAAGGTTATTTTACTGGCAAACAGAGCATATGTCAAAAGAAATTGCAAAGCCAACTGGGGGAAAGCAGAGTGGTGCAAGTGGTCTTGTTGCTACAAAAGACAGACTGTATTGTTCGAGACATTTGGAATTCAGAGCATCAAGTTCAAAGAGTATTTTGAAGTGGCACTATTATAAGAAATAATAACTCCTAGGGAACAACTAGAAAGATCCCGAAGTTCTTTTGCTTTGACTTGTTCTTCTTCCAGTTACTAAAGAAGGCAGGCTGGGGTGAGACTTTATAATGCTGTATGAATCTATTGTCTCCACAAGTAAAGCAAACATAAGACACAGTTAGGTTTGTGTTGTGGTTGCACCCTGTTTTCAGGCTGTATCTCTGGCTTGCTTCTTCCAGAGCCAGCTTCCACCAGGTAGGGCTGTCAACTCAACTCTCAGAGATATCATCATTTAGCCTATCTCTTCTACCAGCCTCCTCTTTAACTTTGGTGTGGCAGAACTAGATCCTTCTCAGAATGCTACTGCCTCTTCTTTTCTTACAGTTAAAGAAAACTGAAGTGAAGGTTTAGATGAGAAAATGAGTCAGCATGTTCAGAACAGAACTATTAAGCTCACTTCTGATGCAGACTAGAGTTAGCTCCTTTTTAGATATCTTCAAATTACTGTGTCTGGAACTGTATCTTGTCATTAATTTATATTTACTATGTATTTATCACTTGAATGCATACACAAATGAATATCCACCAAATATCTCTATAGAGAATAGTGTGTGTAACATGTTGTGGAAATAGAATCATACCACCGATCAGAATAAGAGAACTTGGTTTAAATCCTAACTAACATATGTAGTTGGGTTAGATAATGAAGAACCCGATAGTCATCCTTACAAATAATTAAATAATTCAAGGGGAGAGTGTGATGACTTTTTTTTAACAATTCAATATCAACAACTTCTTGATTAGGTCTATGGCCATGCCACCCTGAACAAGCCCGACCCTGTCTGATCTCAGAAGCTAAGCAGGGTCGGATCTGGTTAGTACTTGGATGGGAGACCACTTAGGAAGACCAGGTGCGGTAAGCATAAAAAATAAAAAATAAGAGATTGTAAGCAGATGAGGTCTTTGCAATCTGTGAAGTCAACCAAGAAAAAAAAAACTTCTTGATTAAAGGTGTTTTAAGTAGTATTCAGTTAAAGACAGAGGAATTAATCATCCCCCATGTACATCTGGATAACCTCACAATACCTCAGACTGACTAAATCCCAAACTATCATATTTGCCCAAAGAAGCTCTTGCTCCCACATCTTCATTTTTCTGTTAACCGTGGCTCTATTCCCTAATCACCAGGCTTTCAATGCAGCTGTCAGAGACAGCCTTTGCTTAAATTCATTCGGTTACCAAGACCTACAGTTTTGGGGTTTTTTTACATCCTCTTTTGCTATTCCTGTAGCCCACTGCTCTGAGTCAGGTCCTTGTCTTTTCAGCCTCTAATGTTTCGTTAGTGGTCCAATCTGTCTTCTTACCTAAATTTTTCTTTCTATTGGCTGTTATGGGATGAATTGTGTCTGCCTAAATTCCTCTGTTGAAGCCCTAACCTTTTGACTGGATTTGGAGACAGGGTGTTTAGGGAGGTAACTAAGGTTACATGAGGTCATTAGGGTGGGCCCCTAACCCAATAAGAAGGGGAAGAAACACAAGAGACCCCTCCCTCTCCTCTCTCTCTCCTCCCACCCTCTCTCTTAGTGCACAGAGAAGAGGTTGTGTGAGATCACCACGAGAAAACAGCTATCTACAAAGCCAAGAAGAGAGTACTCACCAGAAATGGAATGTTCCAGTACCTTGATCTTGGACTTTTAGCCTCCATAACTGTGAAATAATAAATTTCTGTTGTGTAAGCCACCCACTCTATGGTATTTTGTTATGGCAGCCTGAGTAGACTAACACAACAGGTCATTCTACCTCGCATTAACCAGAGTTATACCTATAAAACAGCAACCTGATCTCATGCTTTAAAAACCTTCAGGATGCCCCACCAGCTGTTTGTCCAAACTCTTCTGCTTGGAACCTGAGGCCATCTTCCATGTCACTCCCATTACGACCTGCCCAGCTGTAGACCTGTACATTATTTTAGGCAAACATTTTACTCCAGTGATCTTCTCACTGTCCTCAAAAGGCACTTGGCATTTTCTGAAGCCACAACAAAGCACAATTTCTTTGAAGAACTGCCAAGAGTATGCCATGGCTGGAAGATGAGTTGCATGTTAAGGATGGCAGGATGTGAGGGAGAGGAGCCACGCTGCAGCCATGTTGCTTTTTTTCCCCATTTAACAGTGTCCTCATTGAGTTTGGGAGAGACGATGGGCCCAAGTCCAGAGTAAATAATAACATCTAAGCTAGGAGTCAGCAAACTTGTTTTGTAAATGGTTAGGTGAACATAAATATTTTAGGCTTTATGGCTCTGTGGTCTCTGTCACAACTCTGCCGTTCTAGCATGAAAGCAGACACAGGCAACATATAAACAAATGAGCATGACTGTGTTCCAATAAAATTTTATTTACAAAAACAGTCAATGAACTAGATTTGGCCTGTGAGTTATAATTTGCCCATTCCCAAATGTGTTAATCCCAGAGCACTGACTTTTTCTGAACCAAATCTGAAACTACTTTCAGGTTTCTTGTTATATGAAGGAGGGAAAATTCTACTTCTTAGAGGACTCGCTATTCAAACTGTAGGCCATAGACTAACAGTATCATCCTCTGGGAGCGAGTTAGAAATGCAGAATCTCAGGCCCCACCACAGACCTCCTAAATATAACATGTATTTTAATAAGAAACCCTGGTGACTGAAAGGTATATTAGAGCTTGAGACACACTGGTTGAAGCCCCTGTTCATTGAACATTCTATTACTTGCGGCTTCAAACATCCTTAACTTATACTGACAGGAAGGAACCAAGTCATGAACCATTCTACATGCTTTGCTTGTGTCCTGAAGGATATTAAAGTGTTTTAAGCAGAGAGTGAAATGGTAAGTTTTTTAGCCGATGTCTTATCTCTCTTATGAAACAATTAGCTCCAAAAAATCAGAATGTATTCCAAAGAAATATGCCTGTTATTCATCTTGCTCTACAGGGTCGTCCAGGTAGCCCCCCTACCACTTCCACTGCCATCGGATGGAATCTAAATGCAGGTTCTTCTGTCAGACCTGCTCTCCTGCCTGTAACCTGCTGCCCTAGGGCCAGGAAAATTCTCAATTTCTGGCATATTCTTGGGGCTTTCAAGTGGCTGCTGGGCTGTAACTTCAGCATTTGAATTTGAAACGTGAGGCTGGAAAGCTTTATTTTTAGTCACGTTCAATGCTGCCACCACCCAGCTCGATTCATTTATTTTCTGAATATATACTCACCTCTCCCATAAGCTACTTTGGTGGAAGCAGTCATACTTTAGGATTTTTGCATTCTTTCCACAAACCTCGCAAAGTTCCTCCCATAAGCCTTGCAAGTGTTTTGCATGTGCTAGATTCCTGATAAATATTAGATTATTTTAAAAATATGAGCCATCATTTATTGCTTTTTCAAGCTCCTGAAATAATATGCGACTATCACCATCAGCTAAGTTAAAAATAATAGAGTCAAAAGTATTGAAACATTATCAAGTCCTTTGCAAAATAGGTCTTTTCACATCCTTTGTGTTAGGAGCCTAACGCAACCCAGGAACGCTCTTATAAAGAATTAGGTGCAAACTTTGGCTCTCAGGGCTGCCCCATTTATCAAGTCACCACATCCTCCTGCAGTTCACTTATGAAGAGCTAAAACTCAAACAAACATCAGCTCCAGCACAGCTCAAGAAGACCTGTTTTAAATAGTATTCCATTTAATCCATACAAGAATCTAGAAAGGGACAAATTATTACCCTAATATTAATGAGGAAACAGGCACTAAGGACTGATGTACCCAGCTTAAGATCACATGACTAGAACTTTGGTGGTGGTAGGAGGTGAGTTAGAACTCAAACCCCAGAGAGTCTGGCTCCTGAGTCTGTGCTCTGAGCCATTAAGCAGTGTCTCCATAAACAGAGTCCAGACATGTCGAAAACCAACCTCTCATTGCTCTACTTTCTTTTCAGCCACAGGCACCTTCAGCTAGGATTTTCGCATGACAAATAGTTTATACTAAGCCCAGACACACTGAAAACAAAGTGTTAGAAGCCACTCATTCCATGGTCTATTCCAGCGAGTGACAATTTCTGTATTTAAAGGCCTTTCCCAGTAGGAGATAATGATTTCATCTATTATTATTAATACTAAGAAAATACCTTTAAAATCAAATTAAGAGAGATTACTTTTAATTTTTCTTGGCAGTTACCTAGACTAGAAAGTTTTTCTCTATCCTTTCAGAGTCTACAGGAAAGACTGTCAAAGGAGCGCCTGTCATTATGACCCCATTATCTACCTAGACTCCAGAGACGTTATTGCAAAGCCTATGACCACATCCAAACAGCTAAAGTAAAGCATGAGACAACACTGCAGTGACACCGGAAGCATAGGTGCCCAGGTAGAGTCGCTGAAACCTAAATGCCGTCATTTATCTTCGGGTCATGCTGCTCATCTGTCCCAATTTATATAAGAATTTAACCTATTTTTCGCCAGTTTTTAATTCTGGCTCTGTCATTTTCTGAATCAAGAAGACCTCTGAAAAGACATGGATCATCTCCAAAAAGGCTTTTTCTTCTCAAAGAGAGTATAGCTATGACTTTGTGATAGCCAACTGACACCACAGGACCAGCTTGTGTATGCCTTAAGATTTTATGATTGTTCCTAGAGACTTTTTTACCTCCCTCCAAAAACCAGGAGGCATTAACTATTTTAAATGGCAGTGAATTAACCTATGTAAGTTTGTACAGAAAAACTCACAGCCCTACTTCAAGTTTTTGCCAGCAGAAATTTCAGTTTTTAGTAAAGAGATACTCTCTTCATGAGTCTGTCTGTTACTACTGATTTTTGGTGTGTGAGTTCTTTTTGTGAGGGAGAGCAGTTCCTTTAAATGTCACATGCATATATTACTTGGTTGTGCAATGCGTTTCACCCCTGACATCCTTTTTGGCTTCCTCTCCATTCTTTCTCTTGTAGCAGTTTCTTTCTTCTAGAAAACCCCTCTTCTATCACCCAGTCGTTCAAGGCAGAGAGCAGAATTATCCTCCTCTCAATGCAATAAATAACTCAGTCTTGCAAATCATATCTTCAAAATAAATCTCAAATCTACTTCTCTTTTTATTCCTACTCTCCCAGAGTCCAAACCATTATAATTTCTCTCTTACGTGAAGACGTATATCTGAAGACAGATACTGGTGACATTACTTGGACCACTGCAGTGGCCTTTTAATTAAACTCCTCCTTCCTTCCACCCCTGTCCAGTCATCCATTCTTCATACAAAAATCAAAGCGGTAACTCCATTGTTTAAGTCCTCCGAAGGCTTCCAGTTGACCTCGTACGACAATCCAAACCCACGCCAAGTCTGGCTTCCCTCCGTGTTCTCTCTCTGTTCTCCGGCCATACCGAGTTGCCCACGGTTTCTCCAAGATGCCAAGTTCTTTCTCATTTCTAAGCCTTCTCCTCTACTTTCAATTCTGCCAAGAAATCCTCCCACTCACCCACCCATCACTTGGCTTTTTTTGTACATCCTTCAAGTCTTGGTTCAAATATTACTTCCTCAAGAGGCTCTTTTAAACGTAACCACTAAATTAAGTTCTTATGTTCCTCATCCCTGTTTTTATAGAATTCATTCTCATAGCATGTGTGTGTGTGTGTGTGTGTGTGTGTGTGTGTGTGTGTGCGCGTGTGTTTAGCTCTTGCCTCTCATGATAGATTGTAACCTTCTTGAGGTCAAAAACCATAACTTTTTGGTTGATCATTTAGCATTGGGCCACGTCTATGGTAAGCCTTCAGCTATTATTTGTTTAATAAGTAAATTCATATAATCTATAATATAGTCACATCTCATGAAATACAAAATCAATGTATTTTTGGAAAACAAAAGAGAAAAACTCATAGGTTCTCAAAAAGAAATGACATAATTTAGCACTGATGTCTCATGGGCCATGTTACCACAGGACTTATTTCTGTGAAATGAATCAATAAAAATGAAAATATTAATGTCTTTGAGGGGTTTTGTTGCTAAATTACTCTGGAAAACAGATACCAATATACATACCAATGTCCACCATAAACAGCAAACACGAAAGTTTTCATGATTTATTTGTTCCAACAAGCTCACATGTGTGCTCACTCCAGTGGCGTAATCCAGCTTCTTCCAGGCTACCGGCTGAGCAGCAGCAAGTCTGAGATGTTGCCTCTCCCAGACCTGGGGTAGGAGGTTTTTCTAGCCTAGAAAAACTGCCCCACATGTCAGAGTGGCTCCCACACCTGCAGTCTTTGTATTCAGGACATTGGCCATCTCTTACCCTGGTTACAAGTGTCCAAAACAAAATAGTTTGACACTCTTCCAAAGTTAACGTTGACTTTACATACACGTTAGTGGTTAAAAAGTAGAATATTAAAATCCTAGATATAAAATTAACCCTTTAGTACCATCCCAAACAGCACTTTCCATAGCCTTTCTCACTGCTATTTTTCAACAGAGAAGACATTTTATAAGTACTTTCACATATATAATCTGATCTGATCTTCGAGGCAGATATTATTACTCTGATTTTACTCCTTGTAGTGGTTGATAAACTAGTTTCTCTCAGCTTCAAACCTACTCGTGTATACTCTATTTTCTGATTTGGGGCTGGGACTCTGAAAACCCTGTTTCCCTGTGTCATCTCCTTGTTGGGTTCTGCTCAAAGGGACCCTGAAGAGAGATGGGGAGGCAGGAGGAGGGAGAAGGGACTTGATCCTCGCTGTTGGGTTCCCGTGCCTGGCAGCACCAGCTGGCTCTTCACTTAGGCAGCAGCTGTTCATTCTCGCTCCCAGCTTTTTTCCACTACCCACCTTCACCCCACAACCAGCTTCATTGCATCTGCTCAGGTATCTGGGCAGTGCCCCCTGCAGGGATTTGAAGTGTCACTTTATAAATCTATAAAGCTGTCTTATTCACTTGAAGATAGGGTCATACTGCCACAGTTTTTCAATATGTATTAAGCAGGTATCTAATCCAATTATTGCTAGAAATGGGGATAAAATGCTTTCATTGCATGATCACCACTATGCAAATGAGCATATGCAAAGATGGGATCTGCATTGTCCATCTGCTTTGTAACGTGACAATGGAACTGTCTGCCCAAACATTGGAGCTTCAGACCTCAGCCTGCCTCTTCTGCTGGTGCTTAAAATCTCCCATTACTCTCTTACTACTAAGATTTCATCCCCACAGCACGTGGGGGCATTGGAATAGCATAGTAGCATTCACTTACACATCACACAGTGATCCAAGATGAACTGACAATAACATAGAGTTAAGGTGAAGATGTAAAAAACAACTGTGGATTTGGGAAAATATGTCCGTCTGTGAGTCTCATTTTTATGTATTAAATGCTTGTGTAGTACTTACCATTTAGCACTATTTTAAGCACTTTATACTTTGCTCAATTAATTCTCCTAACAAGGACATGAGGTAGGTACCACTGGTATCCTCATTTTCAGAGATGAGAGAACTAAGGCACGGTGAGGGTGAGTTACTTGTCCAAGGTCACACACCTATGAATGGTGGAGCTGGGATTTGAACTCTGAAAATCTGGCTCCTGAGCCCATGCCTGTAACTGCTAAGCTGTTTTGAGAGTCATTCGTCATTTTGATGAGACGATGGCTCTGAAGTTCAGTTTATGGCCCACAGTTGCACGGCTAACAGATGGCAGAAGCTACGTAACTGGATTTCCTCCCAATCAATGATAGCAGAAGACAAAACAACATAGCAGAAGAGGCAACATGGATTCCCTGTCATGTCGTTACATGCTCCGACTGTGTAACTAAAGCTGTCAGTTTGCATACACTGACACGGACAAAGCTCACACAGATGTGCTGTGCTGGAGCTCAGAACCTCCCAGACATCTTTTTACATCATTAAATTCTTCTCATGATCTCACCCTTTGAGACACAAACAATCTCAAATACCTATGAGAACTTTCTCAAAGCATGCCTGGCTAGATAACAGGTTTCTCCACCTCTAATTAAGGCTCGCTTAATTTTCATATGGTTCTTCCCTTTACAACATTCTTAGTCTGGGAGAGGTGCCCATCACAGAGGCCACAGGGGTCATCCATGCTCAGGTCAGTGTCAAACTGTGGTCCGCTCCATGAGGTCAAACTCCAGCTGGATTCGTGGCTCATCCCGCCCTGGCGAAGCAGGAAGGCAAATGTTTCGCAATTTCTTTCATTTTGTCTTCTCAAGGGCTCAATGACCTGAACATGTCCTTCTGATTTCCCTGAGTTTACATTTTGTAGTTCCACTATCTAAACTTGATAACTTTTCCACCTCCAAAACAGTAAATTAAATTCCGATCAATGCCGTTTGCTTGATATGTAGGACAAGACTTCAAATCTTCTGTTTTCTAGGCCTTTCCATTTTGTTGCATTGACTTTGATGCACTTTACAAGGGGTTGGGGTCTTGCTCCTCAAAAAGTGGTCCACGGAGAGCAGCATCACTTGGGAGTTTGACAGGAATGCAAAATCTCAGGCCCCGTTCCAGCCTGAGATTGAACCAGAATTTGTATCGCCTGATTTGCATGCTCTTTAAAAACTGAGAAGTGCTGGGTTAAGAAAGATCGAAATGCCCTTATGTTTACAAATAATTTTAGCTGCTGACCTGGGATATCTGCTCGCATTTGTCTATGCAAGCTTCACGCATCTACAATGATCTCATCTCAAATTGCTCTGGTGTTCCCTGGGAGACAAGCATTGCCAGCAGGCACAGTAAGAAAATCTGTTTGAAAGACATTTTCTCTCTCTCACCTGGAAAATGAAAAGCTTGCTCTTCCTTGACTGCTGCATAATGCTGAAGTGTCTATATGAATGAGTAAATGATGTCGCAAGATTGTTATACTAAGTTTTGAGTTAAAGTAAAATTGTTGAAATGGTATTAACCTTACCTTCAAAGGTGCTGCCTGTGATCCTTTAAATTTTACCTACACTCTATACCTTTCAGTCCTGTTCATCACCCTCTCTACCTGGAATACCCTCCCATCTACTCACCTGGTGGCCCTGAAGGGTAGCTGTACGTTTTCCTCTGTGAGATTTCTGAAACCTCATCGCAGTCAAAATTAGCCCATCCCTCGGCTCTGCTCCCACTGCTCTCGGTGTGCCCCTCTCCCTGGATGCTCCTGTCCCCGTGCCTTCCTGTCTCTGTATGTTCTTGCGGGGAGGAGGGGGTCGGGCGGGGCGAGAGACGGAAAGCATGAACTTGGAAATACAACCTAGCTTGAACTGATCCTTCACTGGAACAAACTCCTATGTGAGTTTGAGGAAGTTATTCAATTTTTCAGTCCCTGCTTCAGGAAAATGAATTTTCCTGAAGAACCATGTGAAAATGAAATGAGCCAATTTTTTCCTCCCACAGTTAATGGTATCTCCATCTCTGGTTCCCGAGGCCTAAATCCTTGAATTCCTTCTTGATTGCTCCCTTTCTCACTTCCCGCATCCAATCCAACAGCAAGTCCCATTGGGTCTACTTTCAAAATATGTCCAGGATCTCATCACATCTCACTACTTTGGTCTGAGCCACCGTCATCTTTTGCTTGGATCGCAACAACTGTTTCCTGGCTGACCTCCCGCTCTGCCCCCATTCCTTGTGAGTGTGCGGCAGCCACACTGATCACGCTAACATGCAAATTCACCCACTTTCCTGTCCAAAACCTTCCTATGGACACCGTGTTAGAGTAAAAGCCAGAGATTTGACACGGTTCTGCAGAGCGGGTATGGACGGGCACCACCTGACCTCTCACTTTGTCCCCCACGGGCTTGCTCACCCCTCTCTGGCCACACTGGCTTCCTTGCCGTTCTCAGGGCGTCCCAGAAAAGCTCACGGCTGGGGCTCTCAGGGTATGTGGTTCCCTATGTCTGGGATTATTTTTCTCAGCATATCTGCATGTCTTGCTCCCTCCTGTTCTCCAAGTCTTTGCTCAAATTCTACCCTCTCTGTCAGACCTTTCCTGACCACTCTGTTTAAAACACTCCCCATCTGCCTTCTATGCTCTATTTTTTCATGCTGTAGCTCTTTTCATCTTTGTCACATGGGAAATTCTTTTACTGCTATGCCAGACTTGAAGTCCACAACCAGGCAACTCTCCCAGAAAGGCTCACAAGTTGAATTAAGATGATTGAATCACATGGTTTATTAAATCAATTAAAACGCACGCTAGGAGAATAATGGGGTAAGTTAATGTGCTTAATAGAGTGAGCAGATGGGTAAAAGAACCTCAGGATCTGGGTCCACAGCTACAATAGTGTTCAGGTGTCTGTTTCTTTCTCTCCCACACCAGCCTTTTCTGATAGTTACCAGGACTAGAGCTGAACTTGATCATGGGGTCTCAGCAGACAGAGAAGGTCTCTGGAGTCAGCTCATGACCTTGGCTGTTGCTTGTCAACTAGCCAGCTGAGCAGCTAGAATTTTATTTTGTTTTGGGGTAAGGGTCACTTGGAGTTAGAATGAATTTCCCAACTTGGTGGCCGAATTAAGAACCCATTGAGTGTCTCATATGTATTTTAACATCATGAATATCAGGTATCCTGGCCCTGCCATTTCTTCTGATTTATGCACGTATGCTCTACTTTCTCTTTCTAACATGTTATTTACTTATCTATGCTTATTATGCATTTCATCCATCCCACTTGTTTAATTCTATAGCGGAATTAAATATTCTCATAAAATACTGCAAATGCACATGACGGCCTTCTAACATGTCACATGCTTTACTTATTTATTGAGTTTGTCTGTCTCTCCCAACTGGAAGAGAAGTGCCACAAACACAAGAATTTTCATGTTTTCTTCACCAATGTTTCTCAGCACCTAGATGTGTGCTTGGCACAAAGCAAATACTTAAAAAATACTTAAAAATGAACGGAGTTCTGAAAACCATGAAGTTTAGATCCAATAGTGTATGGATTGCATTGGAACGGGAGGAAAAAGATGAAAGTGAAAGCCAAATTCTGCAGCCCTTGTCCTGCTGGATGCCCATTCCTCTCCAGACCCCAGAGGTGTGGGAGCGAGTGACTAGAATGCTCATTCTGAAACTGTGGAGGTCACCTGTCCTTCCGGAAATGGTCACTTTTCCTTTCTATGCTTTTCTTTTGCCCACTTTACTCACAGCCAAACGAGTTTTAATCATATAGTCTTGAAATATTTGTTCAATGAATAAATATCCTGTCACAATTGTACTGACACTTCAAAGCCATTTGTGAGGACTGATGCTTAAATTAGACTTTTACCCTGATGAGGATGTATTTATTCAACCTGAAGTATAACTAGAGTAAAGTCTGCAACCTCAAGAACCATGGGCATATCCAGGCCTTAGGCTTCGTTTTAGGATGTTCCATCTGCTGCAATAAAATATTAGAGTCAATGTAAGAAACATCTAAACCTGTAGAGAATTTTTGTAAGAGTTTATTTGAGCCAAGCTGACAACATATGCCAGGGAGTAAAATCTTAAGTGCTTGGGAGAATAAGTTTTGCAGTTTCTTTAGGTATTTGAAATTAAGGAGGGGAAGGAGGAAGATTACATGAGGGTGGGAGAAAGCAAGGTGGCGATTAGATTACAACATAGTTAAGGCCCTGTGCTCTCTCGGCAGGGGATCTGATTACAGGGTAGTCAAGATTATGTGCTCTCTTGACGGGTCTGTAATGGTGGTCATATATTTGAAGTCTGAAAAGGGGCGTTTCAAAAATGTATTAAACTAGATGCACAGAAACAATGGACGAGTCTTGCATAAGGCAAAGATAAGCCTTTTACTAAAGAAGTTATACGCCTGGGGCGTGACTACCCACTATCACCTGTCCAGGTAAGAATTTATGATCAGACCACCCTGTGAGGTAACTTTCCATAGAACACCCTTTTCATCCACACCAGAGACTGGTGGCTTAAACAACAAAAGTTTATTTCTCACAGTTCTGGAGGATGGAAGTCCAAGATGAAGGTGCTGGCTAATATGGCTCCTGGCGAGGGCCCCCCTCGTGGCTTGTAGAGGGCCACCTTCTTGCTGCATACTCACATGGCCTTTCTCTCTGCATCGGCGCATGGAATTCTCTCTCTCTCTCCCTCTCTCTCTCTCTCTCTCTCTCTTTCTCTCTCTCTCTCTCTCTCTCTCTTCTTCTCTCTCTCTCTCCCTCTCTCTTCTCTCTTCTGTCTCTCTCTTCCAGTCCTATCAGATTAGAGTTCCACCCTTATGATCTCATTTAACCTTAATTACCTCCTAAAGATCCTATCTCCAAATATACTCACATTGGAAATTAGGGTTTAAACGTATGACTTGTGGCAAGGGATGGGGGATGGGGTGGAGGGGTGGAACAACACAATTCATTTCATTTGCAGGCCTGGTTTCTGCCCAGCACAACGTCTTTTTCACTTTTTGTTTTTCAGTGTTACTTATCAACTTTAAAAATGATGCATTTCTATAAAATCCACATTCAACCCTTTGCTATGCCTGGCTTGCTTCACCATTTTACCTGCCCAACTCCTTTAGATAATAAGTTTTGACCCCTGACCTACCAGTTTAACCAGTGACTAGATTTTTTTCAAACTGAAATTTAGGATACACGAAATCATGAGTATGAACGTGTTTATGGAAGAATTAGACAAAATATCTGAAAATAAGTTTGTTTTGGGAAATCATGGATATATGGATAATGATGATAACTAGCCTAACTCTCCATATTTGTATACCGGCAGCTGGGTGACTTTTACTTGAGCTTGCTGTTTGATGCCGTTAACACTCACCCAAAATTCTATTTGATGAATTAGATTTTTTCATAGTGAGGAACTTATTGATGTTGTATTATAGAAAATATACAGGTTGAAAACAGACACGGTCGTCTATGGCAGAGTTTTGCAATGAGCCAGATCAGGAAATTTTGCCTTATAACTCTGTACACAAAAATACACTCTGATATGTTGTATTGTATTATATTGTATTCTATCCATTCTACAATGTTCGTTATGGCCTACTTAGTTGATTTCCAGTACATAGATAGATAAATGATAGATATATAGATGATAGATAGATAGATAGATAGATAGATGATAGCTAGATAGATAGATAGATAGATAGACAGACAGACAGACATATAGGCAGACAGACAGTTACAGATAGCTACCTATAGTTTAAAATCACTGTTCTAGTGAGCTGGTCCACTAGGAGTCAGTTTCTTTTCTGTTACATATTTTGGTTAGCCTGAAGGTTTTTTTCTTTCCTTTTTTTCCTTCCTTCTTTCCTTCCTTCCTTCCTTCCTTTATCTCTCTTTTTTTGTTATTGTTCATTTCTATTTTTCTTTTTTTTATTCAAGGTATGACTTAAGGTACCCTTCCTTCCTTCCTTCTTTTTTAAAAATGCATACAGATACTAGCTTTGGCTAGTATCTAGAGAGAATCATTTTATTCTCTTGGAAACTTATATGCTGAACTTTTTTTTGTCACAGATCAGAAAGTTTGGGAACTGGAAGGAACTGCAATTGTCAGATCAGCCCACATCTCTTGAATATTAGTGTTCATGTTAAAAGCGCTCTGTTTGGATATAGTGATCCTGAAAAGACAAATCACAAAATTGCCCTTTTTGTGTTTGACTCTTCCGAACTCTGACTTAGTTCGCTAACTGCTTGCTTTCCATGATGTTCTTCTCTCTTGAAAAGCTCACAATATGATTTTGTTTTGTTGTATTTTGTCTTTCATTTCTTCGCTGTTTTTTCCAGGTCACAGTACCACAGTTGACTTGGTGACTGTGGTTTGAGGTCACCAAAATGCTTAATCTAGAGAGAGAAGGACAAAAAACCCCAACATATTATTGCGCACCTCAAATTACTGTCTGATGACACAAACAGCTTCAGAGGAGCTGAAAGAACCAAGCAGAATTTTCAGTGGACATTCACCGGGAAAAATAGGGTTGAATCTGCTATTTGGTGGAGAAAGATGGATCATGTGCTGCCATCTATTGGTTACTCTGTGAAACAGCAGCATTTAAGCATTGGCAATTTTTAATGCCATTTGTTTTTATAAAAATCTTGTTTGGGTATGGGAGAACTAAAGTTAGTTTCACATATTCTCCAATATTTTATTCCCCAGGCAACTTTGGATTCAAGTTAAAGCATCTGTGGATGGGGATGACCCCTATTTCACCCTCAAGAAGCTCGTCTGTTAAATAGACAAAAGGGAAGGGGGAATTCCCAGCCAGACTCACTGCTGTCCAAGCGGACACACTTCCCTTTCAGAATGATTTGAGGGAAGGAGGGACTGTCTGCTTCTGTCAGAGGGATTTCAAAGAACACACTGTTCCTACCCTTCAGCTCTCCCGCGATTGCTTCACGGGTCCTCTGAGATGATCATGTTACGTTCAAAGGGCGGCTTTAAAACTAAACAAATAGTCCGGCCCTGGTCTAAAGCTTGCTGATTCTAAATGCTACACCATTGTGACTAGCCTCTGGGTTTAAATATTACTGAGGGAAACCGGACATCAAGGTCCTGATGGTTCTATTCCTAAAGGGACCCTGTTCATTAAAAAAATGAAGGTATGCCTAAGTAGAGTTAATAAAATTATATATCTAAAATGTTTACACTGAAAAAAAAACTACCATTTTATGAGCAAATGCAAATTTGTGTCAATCACTGTACAATTGTAAGATTGATTGAAAATATTGTCATAAAGCACAATAGCAATGGAATGAACAGCCGTGACACATAAATATAAAGCAGAGTGCTTGAGCATGCATATATATGCCGGCAGTCATACGTCTCTGACCCTAGAGCATACATTCTTATGGGGGATACAGAATGACTAACTAATAGTCAAATATAGGAAATAGTGATAAGTGCTATAGAAAAAGGATTCGCGGGATGGAGATGGGGAATGTGTGTGGAAGGATGTGTTGTGCTTTTGAGCTAGGTGGCCAGGGTATGTCTTATGGAGAAGCTGGTGTCTGAGCAGGAGCTTCCAGTTCACGGAGGAGTCAGCCATGTGGGTGTGAGGAGGAGAATTCTAAACAGGGGGAATAGCTTGTGGAAAGGCCTCGAGGCAGGAGAGTTCCTGGAAAAATGAGGGAGGTCAGTGTGGCTGGAGTGAGGTGGGGGAGTTGGGGACGAGGAGGAAATGCAGTTGG
>NW_006438088.1:8913534-8941152 GCF_000325575.1 Pteropus alecto
CACAGGGCTTGGCAGGTGGCTTGTGGGCTTTTACTCTTTGACTTTGGCTTTCACTCTTCAGTGCAATTGGGAATCATTGAAGGTTTGGGGCAAAGGAGGACTGTGATCTGATACAGCTTTTAAAAGAATTACACGAGCTGCTCCTTTGAGCATAGGCTGTAGGGAGCGAGGGCAGAAGCCAGGAGGCCAGTTAGGGGACTGTGGGAGTATCCCAGGGGAGAGAAACTGGAGGCTCATGGTGCTGGGCTCATGGTGGAGGTGATGAGAAAAGGCCAGATTCTGGTTGTAATCTGAGAGAAACTGGAGAGAAATAGATGCTGGGCTCATGGTGGAGGTGATGAGAAATGGCCAGATTCTGGTTGTAATCTGAAGATAGAACCAGCTCTATTGTGAAATGAAAAAAACAGGAGTCAAGAATGACCCAAGGCTTTTGGCCTCGGCACTGGAAAGTCAAGTTGGTATCAACTATAACAAAGGGGAGGACGAAGCATGAAATAAATTCCTGGGGGGAAATATGACAGCTTTTCTCAATCCTCTCAGGGGATCTCTGAGTCTGGATGTGTAACCTTATTAGGACATATAATCAAGAGTTTAAATTTACAGCCTTTTGGACTGCACAACCTCTGCAATGAAAGGCCCTTGGCACCCCACTTACACAGAAAAGTTCCCTGGTTCCCTCAATGGCTAATAGATGCCCCTATGTGACTCCTTTATAGTTTGTACCTCTTCCGAGCATGCATTTTAATTATAATTTTATGATACTTGTGTGATTATTTGCTTAATTACCATTTCCCCCTACAAGGCTCGAAGTGCAGGGACCACATATGTCTGTTTCTTCTTCCCACCTGCTGGACAGACCTGGCACAGGATAGGTTTCTAATAAACACTGGTTAAAAAAGGAATGAATCAGTGAGATTTTTAGGGGCCTGACAAGACTCTCAAGAACCCATAATTTTTAATCTCTTGGACTGCGTAAGTACCCTGGGGTTCTTTAACTACTCAGGATGGTTTAGGTCAGGGATATGTACGTGCTAAACCCAGGCAGCAGCAAATGGCCCTGTCCTAACAGACACAGCTACTTGTGGCTGGGAAAGCACAGGGCCTAGGTATGTACCTCTTAAGGGAGCAAATCTGCCTTGCCTACCTTGCCTCTGTGCCTGATGACTCTACCACGCACACTTGCTCTCATTCTTTCGCCTTCAGAGTGGTCTTGACGGTCTTCACATCAGCACATCCGCTTGTAGGCATCAAAGAGGAAGGGCAGTAGCTGTGCAACCCACCCCAACCCTATGCTTCTGCTCCCAGGGCAACATGAAACCCGGCCGGGGCTCTGGATCACTTATGCCTCCCAGTGTTGATTTGGGAGCCTACGAACAAATGAGAGGTCTACAGATTTCAGTAAGGAATGTACCTCCTCACTCTCTTCTGTCTCAAAGTTATCACCTTCCTGGTTTTCTTACACTTATGTTAAATAATCTGTGGCTCTTCCTTTCATTCTCACCCTTAAATTTACTCTAATGCAGGGTATTTCAAATTCAACACAACTGACACATTGGGCTGGATATGCCTTTATTGTGGAGGGCTGCCCTGTGCATCATAGGATAGTCATAAGTTGTAGGATCTCTGGCCTCTATACTCTCAATGTCAATAGGACTTTCTTAGTTGTGACAACCAAAAATGTCTATAGATATTGCTAAATGTCACCTGAGGCAACATCACTCCTAGTTGAGACCACTGGTCTAATGGGTGGCTCTCTTTCGTGGACTGCTCTTGACATCCTACCCTATAAGGTCTCACTTCTCTTGCCCTCCCTTACTTCATCTCCTTAAGTGATCCTGTTCCCTCTGTTTTTTTTTTTTTTCGGATTGATTGGAAGAGAGGTGTTGGCCTCCACCAGCTGCTTCAATATGTAGCCCTCAAAATTGCAATTATAATCACCATCGATCCCATTCCAGCTCTCTGATGTGTTTTCAATGTGAGGACAGTGATGCTCTTTTATATATTGTATGAACTTTCACCTATTATATAATCATGTCTTTATTCAGTATTTTCTTTGTTAACTTAAGGAATGTTTTTTTGTTGATGATAATACTGATGACGGAAAGCTCATAAAAGTTGTTAGACGCCAAAATAGTCTTTGGCAGAAAATCCTGGGAAACTCCCAGACTAGTGGGAAAATTACTGGGTTTTGTATGATATAACAAGCCTTTGCGAATCTTAGGAAGGGGGTTGTTAGCTGGGTTGCAAATGGGGAAACTAATTAAACAAAATTTGTTATGAAATAGTACATAAAATGAATAGCTAAGCAGAAATAGAAACCAATCTCAGTTTTCCGCATTGTAATCAGAGAAATAGGAGCCCATATAAAGTTAGAGCCTGAGGGACCTTCAAGAAACCAACTAACATAATTCCCTCATTTAAGGAATAACAAAATAACAAAACAGAGGGCAAAGAGAATAATCGCTTTGCCTAAGGGACATAAGTAACATCAGGGTCTCAATTTGAACTGAGATCTCCTGATTCTCTGGTCTGATTTATGATGATGTTTCCTCAATCCACAGCAAAATGAGAAAAATAAGGACAATATAGACAAGTTTTTCTAAATGTGAATTAGTTACATTTTAAAAACTGTCTTTTATCTTGAGATTTATGTCCTTCTACCTTTGTGTGTGTGTGTGTGTGTGACAGAATATTGTCTCTATTGAGAAATAATGGCTCTAGAGTATTTGGAGTTTTGGGGGTTTTTCTTAAGGCCCTTATTTTGGCAATCCCAAAGCCATTCACCACCACCACCACCACCCTTTTTAAAAAAAAAATCTGAGAACTACTGATATAGAGTCCTTATGTCCAAGAACCATAGAGATTTTCTTGTTCCTAGAGAGCAAGGCGAGATACACAGACCTGTTAGGTGAAAGAAGATGGCGGCCCTCAGATGAGAATTCCCTATAAGCAATGGCCACCCAACAACCCAGACTTGGCCTTCTCTGGAATTGTCTATCTTTCTTCCATTCTTTCTGTCTCTCTGTGTCTCTGTGTCACTGTGTTTCTCTCTGTCTCTGTCCTGTCTCTGTCTCTGTCTCTCTCTCTCTCTCTCTCTCTCTCTCTCTCTCTCTCTCTCTCTCTCTCTCTGTGAATCGGGACTTTCCAGAGTCCTTGGGACATGACGTCTGATATGGGATACCTCTGAACCAGCAAGGTGGCTATATCTGGTCTGAATCAGACTCATAGGTGTCTGTGATTGGGCTGGACTTGGATCCACCCAATGCTCTTTCTGGCTGTGGTTTACCCTAGAATGCAAAAGCATTAGGATAATTAGTTCTCTGATTTTCTTAAGCCCTCTGCTTAAGAAATTAATACCAAGATCAGAGGAAAAACTTTTTGATTATTATAGAAACTGGACTAAAATGGCTCCTCCTTTGTCTCGTTAGCTCCCAGCTCACTCCTGCCCCCAGGAAACAGTAGGCCCAAGTTACTAGAAGAGTCTACTGGCCTTGAGTCCTCACCAACATGTCCTAGTATACCAGTTTAACCAGACTATTCAGATTCCACACTTACATCTTAGAGGCTTCTGAGGACATATTAATCAGAAAAAATGAGTGAAATTGCAGCCCAATCCCTCCCCGCCTCATAGTTGGAGGTTGGTATACTGTGACCACCCTTCAAATCACTTGGCCAGCAGCTGTCAACCAGCATAGAAAGAAGGATATGAAGGGTTTTCAAAGAGGAAGTTGACAGCAGGACATCTCAGGGATCTGCAAGATTTTTCAAAGGAAAAGGAAACCAAAAAAGGAAAAATATGTGGTCAACATTTATCTGGATATCCCCATCTTCTAGTTGAATTTCTTCACATCCAATTCCCACAGTGTGTAAGGGGCCAGTGTGTAAGTGGGCTAGACTATTCTAGTAAGGTTATCTTCAGCCAAGGCTGGAGCTGCCTTTACATTTAGGCTATTTCTTGGACTGTTTCAGGTGGTGTCATACGGGCTCACGTGGAAATATTTGCAGCTCCAGGAATAAGCAGCTGCAGAGAAGGAAGAAGGGAACTAGCAATTATTGAGCTGCTTTCTGAGAAGCCATCTTAGAAACTACGTGTGCTTTTTCATTTAATCTTTACAACAGTCCCCCATAGAGAGTATTATTATCCTCATTTTACAGATAAGGAAACAGCTGCTTAGAGAAGTTAGGTAACTTGCTGCACACACACCCCCCACCCCATCACAGGGCTAAAAAGAAAACAGAACTGATACTCTAACCCAGATCTTCCTGTCTCTGCAGTGATCTTTTCACAAGATGTGCAACGAGGCATGTGGACAGCCCACATACTCAGGAGGTGGAGAAAGGGAGCACAGTTTCTGAGCCATCATGGGACGCAGGGAAAATCTAGGGGACAGAGGCGAAAAAACCCTTTATAGGCAGAGTCATTTTCAATACACAAGATGGCATTTACCTGTTTGGAAAGACCAGGCCTCTTGTGGGCCTCTGTCTCTGAATACTCTACTAGAGAGATGCACTGGACAGAGAGGCGCAGGAAAGATAGGCATTCGTATTCAATAAAAGATAAATTTAGATTCAGGGTTGCAATTCTCCATCTGAGCCAGTGCAAAGGTGGACATTTGATGAGCTTATAATTCTAGCAGTTTCTGGGGTCAAGAAACATGTAAAATTGTGTGACATATTTATTATAGAATTAGTATTCAGTTGATTCATCCTTTCATTTCAGATAATTAATATTAACTGAGGTCAGATATATGTTTAGAAGTAGAATAAAAGTATACCAAATGAGACCAAAAAAAAAAATTTTTCTTTTTTAAAAAAGCATCGAATCCTTGGGATCCAACATGTGCGATTTTGTGACAGCTCAGGAAATCCGCTGGCTTCTGCCTGGGATCTGAAGATTGTTTACATTCCAGTGGAATTCCTGGGAAAGTCCAGAGCTCTGCGTGCTTTGAAAACAATGGCTTATGGAGATCAACTTCCCAACTGCGACTAAGAGGAGGGAAGGCTTGAAAGGGTCCTAGTGGCGGGACTGGGCCAGTACTGCATTCCTCAAACGCTTGCCTGGTTCCAGCCCTTGAGCTAAAAGTAAACCTGGTTCAGAGCTATGCAGACTCCTGCCTGCTGAGCCTCAGCTGTGCTTGGAAGAAGATTGCTGCTGCACTTCGTGCCATCAGTAGCAATAATTGCTGACAATTTTTACAGATCTTTAGAGTCATAGCCATTCCCTGGACAGGCTGGATACCCATGAGGTGTGGCTACCTCTTTCATTCACTAAGGAGTCAAGGAAATAGTTCACCTTAAGCTATACTCAATCCCTCCTTTCGCAGAAGAGGAAACTGAGGCCCTGAGAAGTTGAGCAATTTTGTAAAATTACATAGTTGGTTAGTGGCAGGGTTAAGGCAAGAAGCCAAGTTTTATTTGTTTATTCAACTTATATTAATCAAGCCCTATGGACAAGGAAAGAGCAGTGTCTAAACTAACAGTTTCTGTGAGGAAAGGAGGGATGGATATGGAGGTAGGTCTACCTTTCAATTTTGTTCAGTTATCAACTTCTTAAGAAAGGGAACCTGATTCTCAGTTTAATGTTAATTGTAACTACAAGAAGCCAAACATGGAAATATTGTCCCTCTCACCAGGGAGTTGATTTAGGGATGGATATGTGCTTCAGTTCTGGTCAAGCAGATGTGACGGAAAGTTTGCTGTTGGGTTTGAAATATTTTTGAAAACAGTTGTTCTTCCCCAAAGGTTGTCATCTCTGGATGTAATGCCTGGAACTGGAAGTTGGCCTGTTGATGCACTGAGGCCAACAGAGAAGAGTGTTATTAAAAACCCTGGGTCCTTGATGGCAGCACTGAGCTCCTGAAAAACCAGACTCAAAGGTCCTGCAACAACACTTGTCAATATGTGAGCTGATAATATTATCTTACTGTTTTTCAACCAGTTAAGTTTTCTAATACTTGCAACTGAAAGCATCCCTCAAAAATATTTGAAGTTTTAGTGACAGATCATTACTAGGGTTTCCATCTGCAGATTTCTATTTTCTCTTAGGATAGTAGGGGGATGGGAGACTTGAAGAAAATAAAAAATTAGAAAACAGGTTGGCCCAGTTTAATCCTGAGGCTCTCCCAGTGGGTCCATGGCTTTGTGGCCTTAAATGGTCTTCAACTATGAGACTATACAGTATATTGTCAAATGGAAAAAAAAAAAAATCACAGGAAAAAGAAAGTTTCTCTGGACTACTTTTGAATGTCTTTGGGTTAAAAGCAACGAGGGTATGGTGATCAGAGCCATTGAGGAGCTAAGGAAGGCAAATAACTATAATTAGATTTTTTTTTTTTTTGGAAAAATCTTCTGTGATAGTATAGAGTCTGAGCTAGAGGGAAGAGACTGAAGAGGGAAGGAAAATGGGGAAGATATTTTGGCCTACAGCATTCTTAACAGGCATGAAACTCAAATTTTAAAATAGAGTAGGTCTAGGTATTTGAGGAACAGAGACTTTGTAGACCATCACATTTGGATTTACAAGTTCAAACACCTATTTCTGAATCCCTTGTTAGATTGGAGTCGGTCTCTTGCTTTTGTGGAATGTGATGTTGTTGCAGAAATACAGTCCAGTGACCAAAAGAAATTGTTGAAAGATTACATTAGTCCTTGACTTGAGTGGTTTAAAAACAAAATAAAACAAAACAAAACTGTTAAAGGATCCAAATACACAACCACAACCACTCTTATAATAATTCCTTTTCTCCCGAAGCACTCCACCCATAGGCTGCCTCTCTCTGCAGTGTGCTAAATCTCTTCTCAATCCTCAGCCGCAAGTGACCATCTCTCCGGCCTACTCCACACTGTCCCTCTGCATCTCCAGCTCTCAACTCTCAGTCAGAAAGATCCTCTTTGCCAGGGGGAAAATGGCAGTAGTGATGGGTGAACTCTTCTATAGGCGGGAAAAGGAGAGAAGGCTGGGATTACTTCCAGATGAATGATATTTCGTTATAATAGTTTCTCTCTTTAAACTTATATTGATTATTAAGGACTCAACCATCGATGTGAAATAAAAAATTGAGACAATTATCTGAGTAATTTTTGAAAGAGAAGAAATTCATCAGTGTTACTTTTTTTAATAGACTATTTTCTAGGACAGTTTTAAGTTCACAGCACATTTATTTTAACAGAGGACAAATGACCATTAAATACATGAGGAAAGTTCTAAGTCAAGCATAACTTTGCTACAAAAGATTTTTACAGGTTATGAGATTTCTCGGAAAACAAACTGTGAGAAAATGACTTCGATACTGCTATATGGACTTTATTGTATTAAATGACATGACAGTTACTATGGAATTTGAAGCTAAAAACTTATTGACCTTTAAATCTCTGCCAGGTCTGTTCCAAGGACTCTATTTGTATTAATTCACTTAATCTTCATAATTACCCAGTTATTATCACCATTTTGTAACTGAAAAGTTGTAAAACTCAGCTAGTAAGTGGTGGAGTCAGCAAGCGTTCAAATCCAATTTATTGGATTTCGAAGCCCACTTTTAAGCACTAGCTTTTGATGATCTTGTGCAGAAAGATTGATTTTGTCTTTCTCGCTAGGACATGCTGCCTTCGGTAGAGATGTAGGGGACATGGGGTTTGGGTGCTGAGATGATGTCTAGCTGATGGGGTTAAACCATGAGAAGCCTGGAGGTTCCAGATAGTCCATGCATCTTGCACCTCACATGGTCTAGATTCATGACATTTCTGTCTTTCATTTCATTTCTGTTAAATGTTCTTCTAGGAGAGGTTAAGACATTAGGCCCTGGTTTCTGCCTAGATAAGTAAAGGAAGGAGCTGTGCTGCCCGAGGTTGTTATGGTGGTAGCAGTGAGGGTTAAAAGAAATTTCCCAAGAGGAGGAAAGAGCAAGTCAGAGGTACAAAGTCCAGCTGCCCGTCTGGAGAAAAGACTCTTACACCACTGGAAAAATCAGGTTATATTATATCATGGTTAGAGAAGTGACATTTTTCTTTCAAAGGGTACAATATAGCAATCAGAATCTAAAAGGGTTCTTCTACAATGGTGAATGAGGCCTAAAGCTACTAAGCTATTGCACTTTATATTCCTCCACCCACTCTCCCACCCCCATCTGCTCTTCAGGGCACTTCTGTGTTGAGACACTGGTCTCATAAATCGCTAAACTCTCCAGTTTAGTGGCCCTTCGGTATGCATGGCTGGTCATAAGCTTTCCATGAGGCTGGCCCAAAACAAATAATAAATGTTAGTGAATTCATGAGAAACATCAAAACTAAATGAGGAAGAAATAATGAACAGTAAATAATCAGCTCAAAATTACTTTCCCAAGGTTTTACTAAGTATTCTAAAAATATCAGGAGGAGAAAATTGTTTCCTGTCTTTTTCATCGCTAAAGAACTTTCTCCTTTAAGCAGTTCATTATCATAGCTTCCCCAAGGTTCTGAGGCCAAATAGCAACAAGGGTAGACGAAAGGGTATACACTATGGGTAAAAGGTAACGTCAGTCAGTCTTTGGGAGTCTCATCATCTGCCCTCAACAGGGGTAAAGGCACTGAAAACATCTCCACTTTGACTCCAAGACATTTTCTTTTGCCTTCATGTTTCTTGGAGCGGAGTTTCTCAGACATGTTTTCACCCTCAAAGAGATGCTGATGTTTTTTTCCTGACCTTTCCACTTCAGTTATTTCCAAATGAGTTTCCACATTTCCACTGCAGTGAGAGTCTGTGCTTATCATTCTGCTCACATCTGTTCTGGCTACCACTTGGCATGGGATATTGGGGAGTTCCATGCCCATTTCCTACAAGCCGCTGGTGTGCATCCACCTAAGGTCAAATGACGTAGCCCGGGAACAAAACATCTCATCCGGCTTTGGCCTTCAATTGTCCACTAATACAACTTGCCTCCCTCTGCCTCCTAAAAATTAAGCATATAAATATTTTTCCTTTTGTAGATATTCTAGTCGCTGAAAATGAAAGGCCTGTCTCAAGACTTGTGCTGCCAAATAAAACTAGGTACGTATTGTGTTATAATTTGCCATTGTTGACACTTCCAACAAACCAAGAGTTTGATAGCTCATTGTCATGGGATAAAACTTAAAATGCCTTAAAGAGTAGAGACTGAAGAGCAAATAAAAAGGGGGGAGGCACTCTGACCTATGAGATAGGTACTCTAATAGAAATGGAATTCATATTTTAAAAATAGAACAGATGCTGGTATTTTGAGAACAGAGAATGTATAGACCATCGTATTTAAATATATAAGTTCATGACCTTGCCTCTGAGCCTATCAACTTGGAGTCTGCCTTGTGTTTTCTTAGAATGGCAACATTATCACAGAAATACAGGCCAACAATCAGAAGAAATTTTTAAAACTTTGCTTAAAACTGTAAACTGAATAGGTGGTGGAGGGCTTTCCTTAAAGATGTTTAATAGAGAATCTGAGAACGAAAAAATGTTCATTAAAAATTTCAGCTTTCTTCAAAGATCGCTTTAAATTGGCATTTAAATATATAACACCAAATATAACTCCTCTTGGAATGATCAAGAAGAATAGACAAATGATAAATAATAGATAAATAGAGAGATGATCAATCGATCGATCGATATAGAGATAGATATAGAGATATAGAGATATATGAAGAATAATATATGTTCAGCTGTGAGTTAGGGCCTGACCTAAAAGAAAAATCCACAGAAACAAACTTGGATCAGTAGGTGAGGTCTGGAATGCCCTTATTTCAACGGACTATCTCTTAAGACTGAAGAAATCCCCCAGTTATGGAAGCATGTGTGCCCCTCCTCTTTTTCCTGCTTCCTTCTTTGTCACCTGGGTGATGCACACTTGGACCAGAGACTGACAAGTATATTTTACCCGACAGGGAGGTTAAATTCCAGGCCTCTTGGGAGAGGTAGCCTGTGCTGTCCACATTAAGACCACCTTGAAGAAAACATAGCAACAAGTGGAAAACGAACCAGAAAATGAGTGAAGAGAAAGTGAAATATGTAGTGATGAATGTTTAATGTGAATTGCTATCTCCTTTCAACCCAAAGCGTGGGCAAATTTTTAACTGGAGGAAGTAAGGAAATCCAAAGAAGCATTTGAGGAAGCAAAACATTTTAGCTTAGCCCTGAATCTGGAAATGAAGGAAGACTAGTGATTATGAAGGGCCCAACTCAAAATTGCCAAGCTCAAATGTGTTCCTCAACATTCCAGGCATTGTTGAAGGAATTCTGCTTTGGCTTCTCCATTAAAGATTTTCATCTGGATTTCTCAGAGTTGAGTTCTCAAGAATGAGAAAAATCCCCCTGATGTAAAAGACGATTACGTTTCAGAACAGAAAGCTAAACATAAGAACTAAGTGCAAAAGGTTAAAAATGTTTTTAGTGTTTTCTAAATATTTTTTAGAGTTAACACCTACCCAGATGGAGGAAATGACCCAGATTGCAAATGTAACAGGCAAGATGTGACAACAATGGCTGGAATCATCCAAGCTAAAAGCAGAAGCCTGGTAAACATTGAATAGCCTCAAAGGGGAAAACAAACAAACTATAAGAAGAACTCCTATCATGAATGAATTATGAAAAATAAGTGATAACATGTTGGTAAATTGAGGGGTAGAGAGAGAAAGGCAAAGAGGATCAGCAGAAATGTTTCCTGAAACCCACCATGTATCACTCAAGGCATGTATAATATATCATCTCATTTATTCATCTTAAGGACTCTGTGAGATGTGAGAGTACCTCTGTGAGGTTACCTCTGTGAGGTAATGCATGATTATCTCCATTTAGCCTGAGAGAGATTAAGGAACAGGCCAAATGTTACCCAACAAATTTGAGCAGGTGCAGGATTTGAGCAAAGTCCTGACTCAGAACAGAGTTCAGACCTACCACGTTGCTTCCTTGAGAAACTTGAGAAAAAATATCCATGTCCCCTGAAGAGTGTCAGACATTTAAATGAGACATGGGAAGACATTTCAGAAAAAGTTTAGTTAAATATTGGTGTAAGTCTATGACTTCTACTAACAATTAGAGATGACTTAAAATGTTCAGGTGCCTGATGATCTCTGCAAATAACCCAGCCGAAGTAAAGCTGAAGAGGTCAGCACAGATGCCCATGTGACTCTCAAGGAACTCAGCTCAGATTTCAGAAAGACACATAAGAAAGATAGAAAATCTCATAATTAAGGAGAAATGTGCAAGCAAGGCTACTTACATCCAGCATTTGGAATGCTAAAGTTTAGTAGGAAGTGAGGTTTGTGAAAAGTGCCGAAGTGCAAAGTGGGGGATTTGGGGTATGCTCAAAGCAGGAAGTAGAATGCAGAAGGCAAAGACCCACGCCAGGGGCAGATAGTGTGGTGTCAATAGAAAACAGGGAGAAAAACAAACTTCTATTTTGCTTCCCATTGTCTTCGTCAATTAGATTAATCTTTGGAGCTGCAATGTTGGATCAAACTCTAGTTAAAAGACTATTAAAACCCAACCACCTTAAGTAAGTTTAAGTCTCTTGGCCTAAATTAATGAACTTCCTGAGAGAAGTTTCCACAAAGGTCACATTGCGATATTAATCTGTAACAGTGAAGAATGGTGCAGGCTCCATGAATGTGGAGTTTGGCATATGCTATCCTAATTTTCAAAGGGAAAGAAGATGAAATCTATGAACCACAGCTTGTCCAAGAGATTGTAGGAATCAGCACAGATTCACTACAAACAAGTCATATTAGACTCCTTTCATTTACTCATCGCTTTCTTGTTCGGATTGACCAATGGAAGGCTGTTGAAAGACCATAGTAACAGTCTTTAATATCCTCGGAAATGAGAAGAAAAGATTTGGATGAGAATATAATCAATTTACTGCATTTGTAACTAGTAAGGGACCATATCCAAGGAAATGTTGTTGATGAAATCATGTTATCCTGGAGACAGATCTCCAGGAAGTTTCATCTGTAGTTCTACCCTATTTAATATTTCTGTTTTAATTAATAAGGACCGAGCTGGCTTTATAATTAAAGTTTTAGATGATTTAAGATTGAGAGGAATGAATGAAACATTAGATATCAGATTTATGGTCCAAAAAGCAACTTGCTGGATTAGAACAATGACCTGAATCCAACAAGAAAACATGTAATATGGTTAATATAAAGTTTTACACTTAGATACCAAGGTGAGCTTTACAGGTATGCATGTTCAAACAGTAGCACATGCAAAGAATACCTTTGGGAGGTTTGTTGACTCAAAATGAGTGAAGGAGCTGCTAAAACTTCGAATGTCGTTTTTGGTTGCATTAATGGAATACAGTTCATGGGACGACAGAGTTAACAGACTCTCTGTTCTGCTCAGGTTAGAATGCACCTTACAAAGGGTGTTCAGTTGTGGGTGCGCACACTAAAAAGGACAGTGATAATTGGGAGCATGGCCAGAAAAGAGGAACAAAGATGCGAAATGAGAAACAGTTAAAGGAATTGAAAATGTTTGGCCTGGAGAAGAGAAAATAATAAGGAAAGGGGTTTTGTCTATATAGTCCTAGAGGTAGAACAAAGGCCAACTAGGTAGATTTGGGGCCAATTCTTAGGAAAAACATTTTAATCATTACAGATGCTCAGCCAGAGCTGTGTGATTCTGCTCACTCTTACTCTTCAAATACAGGTTGGACAATCACTTGTTGAGGATGAGAAGGAGATGACAAGAGATTCTTGCCTTAAGATTACATCATCCCCAGTGGCTAGTCATCCAGCTTTTTCTTGAATACTTCTTGAGAGAGATCACCACTTAATGATATTGCCTACACATTTGAATAAAAGCTTATTAAATATTACTCTCACTTTTTAGATTACTACAGGTCTTAGATAATTGCTATAACGATCTTCAGAATTTGGAACTGTCCCTTGGATTCGATCCAGATGAAGTCTTCCCTCCATTCCCCGTTCCAGCTACCTACTTCAGACCACTGTCATCTCTTGCCCAGAATACAGCAATTCTTTCTCAAATGCACTCTCCCAGACTTTAGTTTTATGTTTCTTTGAATGCACTCATCTCTCTGGCCACAGCATTACTTCTTAAACACATATTTTGTCAAGTCATAAGACCTTTCCATTCATAAGACCTTTAATGATGCATTTTCTTCAATAAATTCATGGCATAATCAGATGGAATAAGTGGGAAAGGAAGGAGTAGGCAGGTTTGCAATTAAAGAGACTCAAAAGGCCTAACCACAAATTGCAGTTTGGACCCCAACTGGATACAGATTTGCACAAACCGACTCCAAATGTTTTTATACATTATAATAGAATTCATTGATTCATTTCCTAGGCTTCTGTCCCACCCCAAGAAACCATCCCACTTTGCCTTTCCCCATAAACAATCCAAAGCAGATGTTCTTCATCTTTATAAGCAAAGATGCAGCTGGAAACACGAATTTGACCCATCCATCTGATTGATCACTTAAGAGTCTAGTGGAAGATGTTATCATCTCCATAAGCCATGGCTCATAATGCTCTATCCAGATTTAAGACACAGCCTTTTAGTAGAGAAGTGGTACAGTCCATCCTGCTAATAGATGAAAGCTGATGCAAATGTAATTAACTGATGGATCCTTTGCCTGGCATGTTCTACTGTCATAACAATGTCTAAAAACCTGGCTGAAAAAATCTATATAAGAAAACAGGGAGATAATGAACTGAGAACCTTATTTTTTTCCTTTGACAATTGCTTCTAAACTGCATCTTTTAAATCAGTTATCCTGAACTAAGAGCTTTACTCTGCCCCTCTCCCCCAATTTTTTTTTTTAAGTTGGAATTCTCTATAGGTAGCTAAAATTCTGGTGCTATGGGATTGCCTCTCCATGGACCAAAGAAGCAGAATATAAAGCATATGGCTTGAGAGAAGCAGAGGGAGATATGAAAAGGGACATCTTAAGGTTTTCCAGACCTTGTTAAGGCAGCTTCCGGAGGCCCGGCTGCCATTCTCCTTTTGGAGTTCTTAAGATATACCTCTATGCTTACAATAAATCCCCTTCTTGTTGATAAGAGAAGGAGAAAATAAAAGAAAAACAAAAATGAAGCCTGATCATTATCTGTACATCTTTCAAGCTCTTACTTCTAGAAAACTTCCCCGATCACATCAGCACGAGTAATGGTATCTTCTCAATTCCTATTAATGTTTATTATATCTTCTGCTCTCTTAGCTCTTATCATGGGCTGCATGCATTGTGAGCTGTATTTATATATCTCCAAGTAGATTACACATTACCTGAGAGCAGAAATTGTTGTCTTTTACTCTTTTGTATTGCCTGGTGCACCAAGAAAAGCATGTGATAGACCCTCAATAAATATTTATTGATTTGATGAGACTGATGAGACCAAGTTGTTGAGTGATTGAAGTTACCTTGACTTGTGATAAAACAATTAAGGCTAACCATGTAAAAAATAAAAATGAAACACAATACAATAACTCTAAGAGGAACCCTAGATTATGTTGTAGTGTAGAAACAGTTTTAAAAGACCTCCCAAAAGAGTGTGCAAGCCTGGATTAGCCACCCCAAGAAGGTGGAATGTTTGACCAGCTTAACAGATGTAATCAGTTGGTGACTCACTGGTATATGCTATGTAATTTGCCTATTCAGTTGCCTAATTTTCATGTGTTGACAATTATCTATGCTAAGCCTTTCCCCACTTACATAACTCAGAAAAGTAAAGAACTTGCTGTACAAGTACAGGTTTGGAGAAGTCTGACTGGGTAGGCATTCTTGTGAAAGAGAGCTGGGGGCTTTACTTGATGTCAAGCTTAATGTAAGTCCAGGGCTTTGATTTCTTAAAAAAGCTAATGCAATCTTAGACCAAACTAAGCAAAAAATCACATTAATTTAGAGTCAGGTGTTTTGGTTTCAGAAGTCCAATCTCTTGCATAGTATTGGACTTTTGCTATCTTGAATCATCCAGGGTCTCCTTCAACCCAATTAGTGACCTCTTAAATAGTCCTTTCATGTAGCAGAGCTTATTTATTAGAAAATTCTTTAGTATTTTACGTCTTTATCTACCATCTACTTCTCTGGCACTCCCACTTGTGGAGTTTAATTCTACCCTTTGAGGTACATAAACCAAATCTCACTCTCCACCTGCATCAAAATGGAAAGGCAGTTATCATCCTCCTACCCTCCAAGCCTAGACTTAACATCTCTCTAGCTCTCTCTCTCCCTTTTAAAAGACTTTTTAAACAGCAGATTTAGGTTTACAACAAAATGAAAGGAAGAGAGTTCCATATGTCCCTGTCCACAGAAATGAACAGCCTTCTCCACTATCTACATTCCCCACCAGAGTGGAACATTGGTTACAACTGATGGACCTACACTGACACATCATCATCATCCAAGATCCATAGCTTGCCTTAGGGTTGACTCTTGGTGTTGTACATTCTATAGGTTTGGACAAATGTAAAACAACATGTATTCATCAGATAATGAATACTATAATGTCATATAGAGTATTTTCACTGCCGAAAAAATCCTTCGTCCTATTCCTATTTATCGTCAATGCCCCCATCCCAACCCTTGGCAACCGCTGATGCTTTTATGCTCTACATAATTTTGCCTTTTCCAGAATGTCATATAGTTGGGATTATGCAGTTTTTGTGTGGACATAAGTTTTCAATTCTTTGGGATAAATACCAAGGAGCATAATGACTGGATTTATGGTGAGAATATGTTTAGTTTTGTGAGAAACCACCAAACTGTTTTGCAAAGTGGCTGTATCATTTTGCATCCCACCAGCAATGAATGAGAGTTCCTGCTGTTCCACATTCTCGGCAGCATTTGGCATTGTAAGTGTTCTAGATTTGGGCCATTCTTACAGGTATGTAGTGGTAGCCAGTTCTCCTAATCATTCTCTAATCATATGGTTTCCAGATTCCTCATTGTTCTCCTTGCCCTTCTTGGGAAGCCGCTGAGGCTCAAAGAGATAAATTATTTGCTCAAAATCATACAATCAATGTCACAGCTGAAATTTTTATTCATCATTATTTGTAATGAATTGACTTGTGAAGTAGCAATTTTTTTTTTTTTTTTTTTTTTTTTTTACTATGAATGATGCTGTCGAATAAAACATCAAGGAGCCTAGGGCTGTGGGAAGAATGCCAGGCAACTTCTAAGATTTCTGTATCTTTCAAATGAAAGCATACCTGCTTTTTTGACCAAAAGGATTCAACAGATTTGAAGAAAATCAGTATTGTTTCTACTTCTTAGTTAACAAAAATGATAGCTTTTGAAGATTATGTTAAGCTTATACTAAGAATATGCTAAGCTTTTTCAGAGCTAAGAAATTCAAAGCGGGTAATGAGCATACTAGATTTCCAATGTTTGATACTCATGTTAATGATTATCATACACATTTCCTATAAACTTGTTAAATTGTTTCTCTATCAGAACTCTCTTTCTTAAGAATATGTAATCATCGTACACATTCATTAGAAGCAGCTTGATACTATACTGCGTATTTGACCAAGAGAGCGAAGCGTATGTAGTGATCTCTGCATTTGTTTATTGTGAATGGTAAGATTTATGAATTGCTGAGCCAACCTTACCAAGAATCCTGGAAATGAGTGATTTTGATTTGACTGATTTCCCCGAGGTCAGCTCTAGGTCTTCACATTCTGAGTCTTTATGCCACTTAGTCATGACGGGAATGATAGTTGACCTGGATTTCCCCATTGACATTTCCACTTTATTAGCTCTGAAATATAAAGTGTGTGAGTTCTGTTTCATTCTAAACTTAAGTAGCAGGAAACTTCTGCTTTTCTTCTCAAACATACTCCCTCAAATTTATAGAAGTCAGAAGTACCAGTAGAATTATACATCAGATATTTCTGGTTTGTGATTCACCCATAAGGACTATGTGTGCCCCAGTATAGGAATTTTTCACAGGCCCCAGGATACTACAGATTAGAGCTATTTATTACTAATTTAAACTAATTGGACAAAGAATAGGCTAAAGTAGTAAAATTTTTTAATTATATACTTAAGAAAACATTTTAATTGTAATAATTTCAAACTTACAAAGAATTACAAGAATAATACATGAAATTCTTGTGTCTTTTACCGAGATTCACAAATTTTTAACATTTTACCACATTTGTTTTATCATTCTATTTGTCCATGTCTATATTTTTTATTTTTTCTGCACCATTTGAAGGGCTGTACTTTTACACTTCTCTTTACCTCTTATTACTTCCTAAGTATTTCCTAAAAATAAGGGTATTTTCTTACACAACCATAGTACAGTCTTCAAATTTAGGACACTTAATTAACATGGATTGGATTCAATCATCTAATCTACCATTCATATTTTTTTCAATTATCCTAATAATGTCCTCTATAATATTTTCCCCCAGGATCCAGTATAGAACCATGTATTGTATTATGTTGTCTAATTTTTAGTCTATCTAAATCTGGAAGAGTTTCTTACTCTTTTCTTTGACTTTCTTGACAAAGGCTAATCATTTTATAGGAAGTTTCTCCATTTGAGTTAGCTGATGTTTCCTTATGATTAAATTCAGGTTATGCATCCCTAGCCAGAAAACTACGTAAATGATGCTGTATCTTTCTCAGATATCCCAGGTAAAAGATATCCATCTGCTTGTCCATGGTGTTAATTTTGATCACCTGATCAAACTGTTGTCTGTTTGCTTCACTGTGGTTTCTATTTTCTCTCTAGTAACTAGTAAGCAATCGAGTTACAAGGGTAGGGAAACTCGTTAAGCCGATCCAAATATCTTGCTCCTCATCATAGTTTTCTTCTTAAACTTAATGATTCTTGCCCTAACCAATCCTTGCTATGATGGTTGTAAAATGTTCATTTTCCATGTCCAATCAGTCTCTCCCCGTTTGTCGTAGGTGTTGTTTTCTTCTATAAGTGATGCCTTTCCCTCTTTTTCTCTTTCTAACCCTTCCTCCCTCCCCGCATTCCTCTCTTTTACCTATCTATCTATCTATTAGTATGGATCTATAGATTCCAATTTTATTACAGGGACTATAGTCCATGCCTGTCATTATTAATTTTATGCTAAATTGCCCCAGATTTGAAGAGTTGTTTCTCATTTAAGCTGGCTCCTGTATTCTTTTGCTATATGCTCCCATTATTATTTTTAAAACATTTTCTTGTTTTCTAGTTTAACAAGATGTTCCAGATTGATCAGTACCTTCCCTGCCCTAGCACTGGCATTGGCTGTTTCCCCAAGAACTTTTGTTTCCTTTTAATAGGGAATGATAGTTAGAAACCAAGATCGAGCACTAGATAAGCTCATTGCTACTGAGGTGTCTTTGTTTCCAGGCCCTTTCAGAGGACAGAGCTAGGAAAATAAACACGCACATGCACATAAATGCACACACAGACATACACAGGTGGTTGTTTATATTATATATAATAGAAATTCTGAAGTTGTGCTCGTATCTTCAACATCAATCCCACTCACAAGGTCCTTTGCTATCTTCCCCCACTCCATCTTTGGACTTCCCTTCCTCCATGGTGAGAATCCTGACTTCTGACTATATCAAGATACTGACTCATCTTCTCAGTCCTACACCACCCAAAGTACAGTTGCACAATTGCTATACCCAAATCACTAAGGATATCAAATCCACATGATGAGAGTGGAGATGCACAGCCCCATTAAGACGCGTTTTTTTCCCCTTAGAGTAAAGGTATATTATCAAGGTATTGTGTTCTAAAAGTTACTTGAATTAGTTCTCTCTCAGACACCATCTTTTCATTGTAGTCATGTTTTCCATTTCCCAAAGGCATACTCAGAGAAGTATACCTATCACTTCCATCTGGTTCTCCTTTACCCCTTGCAGATAATCAATCTAATTATTTTCTGTTTTTTTCCTACCTGTGTTTCTTTTCCCCCAAATGAGCAAATTTATGTGTTTTCTTATATCTTCTTGCTTACAGAAAATATAAGTTATTGGATATACTCTTGTAATTAGATTTTTTTAAATTTAATATCTCCTGAAGTTCATAGGATTTTTTTTTTTTTTTTTTTTTTGCAATGGTTATAGGTTATAGTACTCCTTTGTGTGAACTATTCCTAGGCATTCAGGTAGTTCCCAATATTTTGCTATTACAAATAATGCTGCAGTTAAGAAGCTTGTACCTGTGTATTTTCATATTTTAAAGGTTTATCTTCAAGGTAAATTCCTAGAAGCAGGATTGCTGTGAATTTGTTAGATATTCACAAATTCCCCTTCATGGGGGTGTGCATCTCCACTATTATTGTGTGAGAGTGTATATTTGCTTTAGTCTCATCAGCAAAGTACATGGTCAAGCTTTTGAATATTTGCCAATCTGATGGGTGAGAAATGGTATCATTGTGTGGTTTCAATTTTAATTTTTCATGAGTGAAACTGTGCATGTTTTCATATGCTGAAGAGCCATGTTTATATCTTTTCTGGGAATGGTTCAGATCTTTAGACCATTTTAAAACAAGATTTTCAGTATTTTTTTTCTCAACTTTTTCAAGTTCTTTACATAGTAGGGATTTAACCCTTTAACTTTGATAAATACCTTAAATATTTTCTCCCAATTTGTTAATTACCTTTTAACTTTGCTTATGATTTTGTCATTTAAAAATTTTTGGTAGTCAAATTACCAAGTACTTCTCTTGCATCTGGATTTTGAGTTATATTTAGAAATCTTCCATCTACACTCAATTTTTAGAGGAATTCATTCTTATCTTCTTTTAGTACTTGTATAGTTATTTTGTTATGTTTAGATTTCTAATTAATTGAGTCTTATACTTATATGCATGAGAAATGGACACAATTTTTATCTTTTTTACTAACGTTTATCCAGTTGCCTCAGTACCTTTATTAAAAAGTCCATTAGTGCCAAGAGAGATTTGACATACCACCTTTATCATATTCTAGATTATAATATGAGTTAGGTCTTTTTCTGAACTTTCTCTTCTATTCAATCTGTTCATGTACCAGTACCATAATGCTTTCAATGCCAAGGCTTTACAATACATTTTATTATCTGCTAGGGCTAGTCCCTCCATTCCTTCACCACCACCATCTCTCTTCCTTTTCAATGTTTTCCTAGCATGTTTATTTTTCCATCTGAAGTTTAGCATTAATTTGCCTACCTCCAGAAAGGAAAGGAAAGTTTTGTTGTTTTATTGCATTAAATTTATAAATTATATTAGAGAGTACTGACATCTAAATATTATTGAGACATCCTAAACAGAAGACAGATATCTATTTGTTCAACTCCACTTTTGTATCTTTTGGGAATGTTTACAATTTTCTTCATTTAGGTTTGACCATTTCTTATTAAGTTTCTTCCTAAATATTTTATCTTTCTTATTGCTATTGTGTTTTTTTTCTTCTATTATATTTTCTTCCTGGTTATTATTTGCATATATGAAAGCTATTAATTTTTGCAACCGATAAGCTATTTAAAAATATAAGTAGCATCATTGTTTATAAGTATGTAGTCTCATTTTTAATGCTTCAGAGTTCACAAAGTTTTTTGCAGTACGCATTTCAGTTAACATATACAATAATAAAATCTAGCAAAACAAAATACCTCTTAATGGAATATATGGCTTCAATGAAATGATCTATAATTAGCATATTAATTGCGCGTCATTTCTAATGAATATAATCATTACTAAACAACTTTTTTAAAATACTTTAAAGTTATCTGTTTCAACAAATTGTACGAGAGACAATGGAAAACTAGCTTTTAAATGAATAAACATTGTTTGGAATGTGTTAGAGAGTATATGTAAGAAGGAATGTATGACTTTGCAGAAGGCAACAAGTATTCTCCAACCTCAAGTGTGAACATCCAAGCAGATTGAAATGTGTTATCTATTTGAATTTATCACTGCCCTCGTGGCTGCAATGATATCGACAGAAAAGGATTACTTGTGGCAGCTTCTGCTTCTCTAAAATAGGAAAGATATGACTTAGGAAATTTGGGATAGATGGATATGCAGAATCTTCATCCTTCGATATCAGTCAGAAAGTCAGAAGATGACAGAGCCTGACAGGACAATAAAAGAAGACAATGAGAGTTCTTCCCAATCCCAGAGCTCATCTAATGATATCACATGATCATACACAAAACAAAAGAAGGTGCTGAAAAGAGATTTATACAATAATACCAAGGCAATCGGAGAGACTAAAGAGACAGCATGTTTCATGTGCTGCCTCCTTCCCCTTGGTAGGAAGGTGTTGGAGTCACTTAACCATCTGGATTCAACCAAGACTCCAGCTTCATCTCTTCCCACTCCACAGTAGACTAGTGTTTTACAGATTCTTTAAGTTACATTTAATAGAACCCAAACAAGCTAGTTTACACCAAAGGGCATTAAGTAAAAGGATATTAATGTATCTCATGAAATACAAAATAGATGTAAGCCCTAGCCCCTGGAATATCCAGGAACTTCTTCCGCAAAACGAAGTTTCATCCCTCCCTCGTTAACAGGGCTCAGCTCCCAACAAGCCTGTGTTATAAATTCCAAAATGCTGAGAAAAATTCAAATCACCAAGCCAGTGTTTCCCTTAAACATGGTCAAGGCAGACCTCTGCATTAGGCTCCATGCTTCCAAAGACCATAGTGCAAATCCATGAAAAAAATAAACTTATTAAAGAACATATGTGTGTCTTTATCACTGGGACCCTGCTTGTAGTTCTTGGTGTGATACAAGCTGTATCTGAAATCCTCAGGGAAGCACTTCTATGTGTGTCTTGCCTGGAGGACCTGGACCTGGAGGAAAGGCACCCACACATCTGGACTACATGAGGCTGCATGGATTGTGCTGCGGATGATGTTTGAGGCAAACAATGATTTTGAGTGCAGGGAAGATTTGAGTAGCTCTTGCACATAGGAAAGAAAAAGACTAATTGGCTTGCCAAATCTTTTTTCTCAGATACCATAAATAAAATGGATTCCTGTACAATGAAATATTGTTTCCCAGTAATACAGAACATCTATTCCCCTATTTCTCTTCATTTTACTTTTGTGGTTCCAGAGGCACTCTTGACTTTAGAGTAGCATTCATAATAGTTGCACATGGTAACTGAGAAACACTTTGCAATGTTAAGTAATTAAGATTACTTTTAAATTTGTATATATGTAGATCGATAACATCAGTTAAGTATAGTACCAGCTCTTTTCATTGGCAACTAATTGGATATTGAATCTTAAAATTCCAAATAGTTTGACTTTTATAAAATAATAAGATTTTATCAGTTACAGAAATTTTTAAATTCACCTTGATTTTATTAATTTTGATTAAAATTATAATACCAAGTTAATCACAATTTGTATTTTGCTTTTTAATTTTGGTAAGTGATTTAAAATCCTTTAGAAGAAAAAAAGCTTTTTTAGAGAAAACATGTCTTAAGTTTTATAAGACTACTTCTAAAGAATTCTATATAAAATTAAAATTTTTAATATGTATTTTGTTGCAATTTTGGATGAAAATATGTTAAAATTACATATAATTTTTAAATTTTTCTGGTCAGTCCTTAGGAATGACTACAAGTCAAAATCATGAAAAAGCAGAAAATATAGATGTAAATTCAAAATAGAAACTAGAAATGATAATCTTCAAAGTGGCTGTTCTTTTTTACATTTTAAACTCACAATAAAATTGACCACATACATGTTGAACATAACTCTCATAAAATTTATAAATGAGATATTACAAATTCTATATTTATTAATAATTACTGATCAAAACAAGAAAATACACAACGAAATTGTTCCAGTCAAATCCAGAACCAGAATACAAAAGATGAAATTCCTGCAACTGAAGATTATTCAAGAATTCGCATTGAAGAATATGAATATTTTTTAAATGAAGATTTGCCAAGGTTAAGTATTCCTATTAATACCAAAGCCCAGAAACATCAAATGCAACTCTGTTTCCCTTTAAAAAATGAAAAACAGTGACATACGTGAATCTGCCAATTGGATGAGAATGACGAAATCTCTGGGCTTTAATGTTTATTAGATAATGATCTTGGAAAATGGCCCATGTAGCTTTCTGACAGCATGAGAATATTTCTTGCTAAACATATTCTGATGCAAAAAAAATCAAAATTATTTTGATTTTCCATTGCCTGAACATCAGAATTCTTTCAAATGAAATAAGAAACTGAGAACTGACTTTTTTATTCTAATTTCAAAGACGAAATATTATTTTCCTACCATCAAATGCTCACAACGAAAATCTTCTTCAAGATTAGCTTCAGAATGAAGGTATTTGTTGCTGAAAACACTTAAGGTCTCAATTAAAAGAACACAAAATGTCAGTTGAGCATACATACAGAAACACCCACAAAACAAAATGCCCAATTGCTAGAATTTTTAAAAAGTTTAAACAGAAAAAAAAGAAATGATAGTATTCAGCAAAGTAACACTTAATATAGGTTGTTAGCATGATGTATTTAAAGGAATAATATCATGTATTCTTTGTTTATCCCAAGCTTTTCATAGCACAAATAGTACATTTAAATAAAGTAATGAAAATTCTCTTGTTTCATTAGAAATTATTTAGAAATTTTATGCTATGATGGATGAAGATGTAAGCTGAATAAAAATAAAGAAGAAATTCAAAATAATATATTTTAATCTTATATATAATAAGGTGAGAAAAATTAATCCTTCAAAAAATAAAAGTCTAATAATACTAATTTCAACTATCTTGAATCAGAAACAAAAGTCATATTGAAAAATGACTCTTATTATATAAATTTTTGAACCACCACAAAAAATGAAATTAAAGTGTTTAATTTGTTTCATATATGTTGGGAGAAAGTGTGGGTTTCAATTTAAGCAAACATATTTTAAGAACACAATTTTCTGCTTGTGTCCTTACACTGGCTGCTGTTTTGCAAAGCCTCTCCTAGCTCTCTGAGTAGGCTGTATTAGTTTCGCATCCTAGATGTCAAAGTTGAACAAATCACATTTCTTATTTAAAACACCACCAACAACAAAAACAACAACAACAATATAAGTTTTTAGTGTTAGGTATTGATCTGAAAAATCGTCTGGGTAGATCTGTGATTAATGTCATCAACATAGTTGGTTGAAAACCAAATGTACAAATCAGAATTTTGGCCCATATTCAAGGAACATTTTTTGTACCATGATGTGCATAGTTCAAATTGGTCACTTGAGACAGGTCTCCGTGGTATCAATAGCTCAATAGTAAAGACATTCCGTGGAAGAATTCAATTATTAGATTAGATATTTTCTAGGTCTGCCCACCAAATATAACCTTACTGCTACATTCAGACACACAATGAAAATGTCAGTTAAATGCTTCTATAGCAATTAGATTTAACTTAAGCAAAATATATGAAGTACTCTAGAAGAGGAAAGCAAAATAACTAAAGATACCAAATAAAGAGAAATCAATTTTTGACAGAAAATGCATTAACCTTCTAGCTGTTTATTTGGTATGAAAATGCATTAACCTTCTAGCTGTTTATTCGGTATTAAGTAAAAAACTTTCTTTTTACTTAAAAGAAAGCTTAAGTAGTGTATGGATATTGCTGTAAGAGACCATGAAGGTTGTGTAGGTGACCGTAACATATGAATTTAGAATAGTTTTTAACAGATTTTGTGATCATAGTAATTTATTATATGTAGCAGTATTACAATGATTAAACATCTCATGTGTGTCAATTATATCTTATTTTTTTTCAAGTAAAAAGAAATCACATGTAAATGTTATTGTTCGTTCTAAATCTGAGTATTGCTTTAAGAATTTTATTGACAACTCCAGTTGCTACTGCTTCAGGAGAGTAAAGATGACTCAAACTGAAACTAATAAAAACGGAAAAGTATAATGACTCAAGAAACAGCATGCATTACTGTTGATAGAATACAATTTTGTGAAAATCTAAATCATAACAGCATAATTACTAATTTGAATAAAATAGAAAAGAAAAATTTATTTTATGAAATAAATATGTAATAATTTATGTTATGTCATTTTATTATTCATCCAAACATTGCTGGCCCATCACCTAGATAATTGACATGCATAATTACACTGTAATTGTCTTTAATTTTTGCCAACACTCAATTATATAAAAATTGTAGCTTTACATACGTGTGTATATTTTAAATGTTATTGTTATGGAAGTATATATCTGTTCTAAATTAATATGGCTGGGGGTGGAGTGGGGGAGGTGTCATATCATACAAGCATAGTTACCAAAGGGGACCAACTCAGTGCATCTGGGAGCATTTTCCAGAGGAAATGAGGCCACTGTAAGCTAATTTGATACCCTCAAAAGGTTTATCTATCCCACACTGTGCTAGAAACTTTAATGTCTATATTCTTTTATTCATGCTATTTATTCTGCCTGAAGTATCCTTACCCACGTTCTCTGCCTGGGAAACTTTCTATTCTTCCCGTTCCAGTTTGAGTAAACTCCTAGGAGGTCTCCCTATCTCCATTCACATAGCGTGCCCCACATCCCTTCGATACAATACATCTCTATTATACCACTTCTCATGGTGTATCGGTTATTTTCTGCATGCTGATCCATGGCAATAGAGCACAGATTTTTCAAGAATAAGGACCAGGACTTTTTCATGTTTCTTGCCCTGACATCTAGCTCACAGCCTTATGCACAGAAGATACTTAAACATTTATTGAATAAATGAATAAATTCACAAGTAGCTTAGACTTCTCACAATTTCAGGGACTCCAGTATTCATATATACATTAACATTGTCTATCATATATAATATATATTTATATTAACATATATTTCATAATATTATATATTATAATGTCCAGTACAATTTCTTTATATCTTACTGTGTCAAAAAGAGCTTTATTTGCCAATCGATACTGAAATTAAAAGCAATTTACATTTATATTCCTGTTATTAATGATATTCAAACCTAAAAAGTTATGACTCAAGAGAGACACGTGATATTTTAGAACTTGGATAGCATTTTTCTAATTGAATTTTTAAATGACGAGTATAATAATGCTAATCGTAACTAATGCAAACAACACAAAAGGCCATAAGAGTAAAAAGAAAGTGAAAATCTTCTGCTTCCCTTATATATCCCAGGAGATAACTTCTTTAACAGTTTGATGGGTTCCCTTCCAGATATCCAGATATTTTTGATATCCTTTTTTTTCACTCACATACCATCACTCACAGGTAATGTTTTTACTTTTATTTATTTATTTTTTCCTTTCAGCCAAACTGGAACTGTAGTATCCAGATTGTTCTGCAACTTGTTTTCATCAGTTTAAAGTGTTGTAGTGTAAACTTCTTGCTAGGTAGTTTTTAAAATGTTTTCTTCACGACATTCAGACACTATACAGCAAGATATTTTTAGAGTTTATTTTGAACATGCAATTACTAGTACTTAATGAACACAGGGCACTGTTATTTCAATTGAATCTCTCACAGAGATCTTCTCACATTTATTTTCTTAGACACTCGCTTGAAATGTTGGCTTGGTCTTGAAATTCCTGATAATCAAAGCTCAAGTCTCACTGTGACATCACTTGGGAAGTCCAGGCTTATCCAGCTTTTCCATGGGCAGAAATTGCCCTGGGGATTTCAGATCTATCTCATTGGGAAAATTCAGAAAATTATGTAAAAGTCACATCAAAAAACCCTTTGATTTGAAAGTAATTAAGAATCATTTATTAACTTTCTTATATATATTTAAAACGTGTACATAAAAGCATCTACTTTTTACGAAGGCTGCAGGAAAAATAACTTTTTTTTTTCCACTTAGTTTGACAAAAAGCTAAACCATAATAAACAAACTACCACATAAATAAGTAAATCTAAGAAAATTTCACTTAGAATTTGTTTTTAGTATTTTATTTTGGCTCAGTTGAGGCCAAATTATTATAACTTCAACCAAAATTATAATCCTCTTCCTAAGGATTATTTGGTTCCTTTTCATTTACATTAAACAAATATAGTTTTCAGCTATATTTTAGAGTGTAGGTAAAGGAAAATATTTTCCTTACCCTCTGAAGGTCCCTGGCTGGGTCTGAAAATTAAACTGACAAAGACAGATTAACAGGAAAAAAGAATGCAAATTTTCTTAAATTTTTTCTTTTGCATGGGAGCATTCATAAGACAATGAAGACCCAAAAAAGTGAACACAGCAAGAAGCTTTTATACCTTTTAGACAAAGAAACAATAAATTTGTGAAGAATTGGCAAGACACAGAGATTTGGGCTAGGGGTGGTACAATAGTAGCAAAGAAATAGCAAGGATTGTTTACACAGACTTCTTAGCCCTAAATTCCCTTCTCTGGTGATAAGGATGTCTCCCTTCCTCCTGGTACAGGGAGGATACCTTTCACAAGCAAGATTTATCTTCTGCTTTCAGGGAGGAAGGGCGATCGGGTAGGGAGGGGGTGTCAGCGTGACCTTCCTGATTCTGCTTATTTTTTTCTCAAACTCCTTCATTTTAAGATATTCAATATGTTAAGGTGCCATATTTTGCCATCAAAGACAAATTGTGAGGTGTTTCTCCCAATAATTCAGAAATAAATATGACCCCCATTTTCTTCTCAGAGTTAAACTGTGAAGTTATCACAAAATCGATC
>NW_006438088.1:8943083-8957947 GCF_000325575.1 Pteropus alecto
ACGCTGCAGATCCACACTCGGAAAGGAAAACATGTAAAACTGAATTCCTCAAACACTCGGGGTCTCATTTCTCTGGCTTTAAAAGGAGACCACATCTCTGTCTATGGAGCATTATTCCTTCTCTAATTAACTTTTTCTTTCGTCTCTAACTCTGGTTCGCTCCTGAATTCTTTCCTGCGTGCAGGCAAGGACCCTCTCTCGGTGTAGGGCTTGAGTCCCCACTGGGGGATTTCCTCTGTCCTGCATCATAACCACATTGTTTGGCCCACTCTCCAGAACTTGGCACCCATTCTTTTCTAACCTTTTATCCATCAGTCTTCCACCTACACTACCTTTTCTTTTGTTTTGGAAATCAGAGTTCTCTCTCGGAGATCCAGGTCCTGAACCCTTGATGTGATTGGTCTTTCCTGGGCTTTGGGATACATGGAGCTTCTCTGGGAGACCGAAGGGAACTGGGCTGGCCTTTGCATCTGATGTGAAGAGCTCACAACTGTTTACATCTCTGAGCTCTTGTTCAGCCCTGAAAGCAGCCTGGAATTTATAAAGGTAGTAATCTCTGTCTAATGAAAAAGAGCATCAGCCAAACAACCTGTGTGTGTGCGATTAAACTATAAAATCTCCCAGAACTCAAAAATAAATTCAAAGAAATGTTTCTAACATTAACGTCATGTTTTAATTTGACATATTTCCTCTAAAATCACCAAAGAGTTTCTAAATTAGGAACTATGTCCTTTTTGTTCTTGAGTATTACAAATGTGTTATTCTTTGAGAGTGCAGTTAAATTGGTGCTGTGAAAAAAGAATTCAATTAAAATTCCCAAATACCCAGATTTCACACCTGGCTCTAGTTTCACTTAGATGCAATTCTTATCTTTATTTGGGACAATTTCCTTATTTATGAAACAAAGGCGTAGGGTGACTATTCTCTTGGAACTTGAAAATGTTAAGAATCTAAAATTATTGATCTTCACATCTTAAAAGGTTATAAAAGGTGTTAAAGGAGTTTACATGTTATACACATATCTGAGTTTATAAACTCGTAACAGTGAAGTGTTCATATCTTACCTTCCCTTGTTTCTTCCTCTTTCTGTGAATATGCTTTGGTGTTCTAGCCTAATTATTGTCTTTTCTGGAGTCTTATAAAAGTTGGCACATCCACTTTATACCAGGAGGGAACAGGCAAAGCTGCACCAGCAATGTTGCAACAGAAGCCTTGTACACCAAAGCCTAAGACATTTACTATTTGACCCTTTACAGAAAAAAGAAAAAAAATGTTCTCACTTCTGCTTTGGAGAAATTAAATGTGATTCTTTAAAAGAATTAACAACAACAAATTTATTTTGTATCCTCACTAAGAGATCTTAGAATGATCAGAAATGGAAATCGACAGAAATAGAAACACTGAGTTAACCAGGGAAAAATCTGGCTATAATTTTTACTGCCAGGTGAGTATTTCTGCATACAATGTTAGCTGAATAAGCATAATGAAGTAAAGTGTCTTTAATTCTTATTGTTTATTTTTCTTGTGTTTAATCACATTTCTTTAACGCTTGAACTAACATTTTAAGATAAAGAATCATTTAATTATTAGTTACTCCTTAAGGATTGTCCTTCTCTGGTTCTGTCTTTGGTACCCTTCTCTGAAGTCTCTCCAAGTAGGAGTTAAAATTCTAAGACTGCATCATTCCTTCTTACCTCTTAGTCTTATAAAGTCAAACGTTCTGCTTTAATCTGCCTGAATACACGATTTAAGCATGGACTTCTCAGCAACCTACTTCTAGACAAAAGAGAGTGCTTCAGGCCCACCAGAAACTACATATCTACATATCGCATATACGATATGTGTTGTGACTTTTTTTAATAGCAAATCTTCAATGTCAGGGCTGATGGCTCTTCAATTCTTTTGCCTTTTTCCCTAGCATCACAAGATTGATGCTTGAGTTGCTTAGTTCAGGACAAGAAAAGTGGGACAGATGGCACTATATTCATCTCCTTTCAGTAAGAAATCCAAAAGCTTTCTCGGAAACATCCCACAGGTTAGGCTTACTTTTCATTGGCTAGCACTGTATTGAATGCTTCCTACTAGTGGCAGTCAGTGTATATTCGTGAGCACGTTGCTGACATAAACAAAATTGGGGTTCTGTTAGCAACAGAAATGAGAGAAGGAATGGTGGGAAGGCGACTCGCAACGCATATGCTAGAATTTCCCTAGCATAAAGTGAATTACATGAACAAATGGAGGTAAAATATTAATTTTAAAATTATTGTTAATATTATGGAAATTATTCACTAACTCCACACTTATTTGTTAAATATCCAAAATGTTCTAGGTCTAAGTCTACTCTGACCCATTTTGATTTTTGATTCAAGACAATCTAACTTAAATCTAATCATGATGGTTTATACCTTAATATCCTTTGATGGCATACCAGATTGGTCGATACCAGTCAATTCTTTTGAAAGTTATGCTGGTTAAAATAAAAAACATGAATAAAGAAAAATGTTTAGTAATCAAGTTGAAACAGAGTTCTCCCACATATTGGGTCAATTAATGACTGAAAGGCTTTTTTTAAAATTTAAAGACAAATTGTCTTGAGCCTGAGATAAAGGGTTAAAAGGAAAGGTCCTTCTCCATCTCCATTTTTGATGGTGAAACAAAGGGATGGGTAGGAATTTCACAGAATTAATGTGATAGGTCTTGTTCTCTGATCACTAATGAATAACCTGGATGAAATAAGCCTCCTTCATTGCCAAGGTGCTTTTCCACCCTTTTAGTGAACTAATAATTATTTATCTACAGCAATGCAGACTTATCAGCATAGAAATGTTATTCACATTCAGAAAGAACAATGCATTAAAAATAGGAACAGAAAGGGGTGGACTAAACAGTTCGTATTCCAAGACTTTGAGCTCTGAGGTAAAAATTTAATCCTTTATTGTCATAACCTTCAAGGGATTATTCACATCCTTCATTTTACTGGAATTCAATTGTATTGACTATTTGCAGATAAATGGGTAATTAACAGAAGATCAAAAATCTTTTCGTGATATGGTGGAGACCTTTACTATGAAGTACCTTTATCAGGATTCCATCTGCCTGTCAGAGATTCGAAGAGTAGAAAAAGCAATAAAAAATTATGAGAAGTCCAAGATTCAGCATTTCACTCTATCACTGTTCTCTGAATCTCTGAGGCGTGCTTACCTTAACTACAAATCTCTCCCAGCTACACTATGAATGGAGAGTGATGGATCATTTTCCACAAGCTCCTGTCTAAAAAGTACAGTATTCATTACTGGAAACTTTAATAGAAATTGGGGTCAGGAGCACTGCAGGGAGGTGGCAAGTCTTCTAGGGAGCTTTTTAAAAGTCCCAGTGTCTGACCCCTGACTACTTTAGTGAATGTGGTCAGTTTCATCATCAAAATAAGAATTTTAAATAAAATCATAATTTTATTAATTATTTGAAATGGAAAGGCTCTTTTTATATATACAGCTCCCTTCTATGACATCCCTGGAAAGTAGTTATGAAAAGATTGAATGCCAGTAATCCTAGAAATTTAATCATTTCCCGAAGTAACTCATTTAATTTTGAAGCAAATTTAATTGTTTGGGATATTATTCTTATATTACATAAATATTTATTTCCCTGTAACTCATCCCGTGGTCTAAGTTCTGCCTTCTGGAGAAAGGAAAAATAAATCTTATCTTTCACATCACAGCCTTTCAATGGTTCGAAGGCACCTTCTTACCTCTCTTAAATACACCCGGGATCATTGTTGAATCATTCTTCAGATGGCTGAGTTTCAAATCCTATCACTGTCTTGGATAGATATTTAAAGAAAAAGCTTCTAATGGTCAATATTTAATTTAAAGCAGTGGTTTTCAACATCATTTCCAGAATTCTGATTTAATTGTTCTGGATTGGGGCCCAGACATAGGTAATTTTCAACAGTCTCCAGATGATTCTAATTTGCAGATAAGGCTGAGAACTTCTGAAAATGTGTGGTGCCAGCCCCCAGATCAGCACTTCTGGTGTGGAGAGAGCTATAATGGGTGAATGAAATACCTACTTTCTTTGTTCTAGACACTAAAGTTTTATTGAAGCAATCTAACCACATAGGATTTTAGTGACATTTATATACACTCTGGGCTCAAATTGAGCTTAGGGTCAATCCAATTGCTTGTGTATTCATCCAATGAATTTCTGTCAACTTCACATCTTCCTGGTTCTGTAGAGATGGAGTTCATGTTTTTATGTAAGTCCAGAATTTTTGTTTTTTACTTATTGCCTGTAACTGTATTATTAGTAATATCAAAGAAAATAATAGTTGAGCTTTAACCTTGTGCTAAGCATGGAGCTAAATGCATTGTCTTTTAATCCATTATCTTAGTTGAACTTCCACAGCAGCCGTCTGGGAAAGAGAATAGTATTATCCCCATTATACAGGTGAGAAAATTGAGACTAAAATTAGATCCATCATCCCAGTCTGTCAAAACCATTTTAGGATTCTAATTCTATCAGACTAATCTATATTCTTTCTTTATATATATTTATATCATCCTTCCTACAACAAATGTCAGTCTTTCATTAGCACTCACAGATGTCATCTGGGCACCATATAAATCCTTTTCAGATAGATGTAAAAACGTGGAACAGGAGGCAGCATCGGTACTGTCTTTCCACTAGAGACCTCTATCCAGGATGCACTAACCAGCATTTTAGAGCTACATCGGTGCAAAGAGCTATGAATCCATCAACATGGCCACATTTTTCCCTTTTGTCTGCAAGGATGTCATGGGACTCTTGGTCAAGGCCTTGCCAAAATCTGTATTCATGGTTCCTATTTCTCTAGTAAACCTATCAATTAAGGAAATGAGTACTGTCCAGATGGACTTGTTCTAATGAACCAGATGCTGTCTCCAGAAATCACCATGTCTCCCAGGGCTCACCATGTCATTACATCACAGAACATCTTTTTTAATACATTGCCCTAGGATTTTATCCTGTACTAACATCAGTCTTACTGATCTATAGTTTGCAGAGACCAAATCAATATATCACGTGCTTCTCTCTTTTTTTTTTTGGATACCTCCCTTGCTATCTCTGACTGCTCAAATGTCATTGTAGGCACTTAAGAAATCTCCTCTTCATTTTCACCCTCATTTGCCTGAGCCATAGAAATCTGACTACATTTGATTGGTTCCATTTGATCAGCTTCATCTCTTTCATAAATTACCCACAAACCTAGAGCTTCCCTTGGCCCACCTTTCTCTCTCTGAACAGGCTTCACTGTTAAGAATACTGAACTGGGGTTGTTCTGCTTTCTCTCTGAAATCTATCAACATTACCTCGCTTGCCCCAGGCAGTGGGCAGATCGCTTCCTTGTTCTTCTTGCTCAAATAAAACTTAAAACCCCCCTTGTAATTTCCCTTCATATTTTCTTATTATTGCGTTTTGTATCCTTTTCAAGTCTCGGCTCATTCTGGGTGGTAGCCTTCCTGACACCGTAAGCTCATAATTGTATGCTAAATTAAGATTTAACTCAAAACCATGAATGCAAGGCTAACACACCATATATTATTCTAGCATCAAGAAGAAACCTGTTATCGGTCCAATCTTTCTCCTTTTATGAGCAGGTCGACCACCTCTATGCTAAATTAAACACATATTACAGATGAAATCATTCTTCTCAGAAATTTTTTAGTATACAACTACCATTTTTCTTTGTTTTACATGCTAAGAAGCAGGTCCCCCAAACCCTTCCAGAAGCTAAACAGTGATCAAGGTCATGAGTCACCCTCATAGACTCTGATTTTGAGTCGAGGACTCTTTATGGCCGTCTTAGCTGAATTTCAGATAAGCTGTGGAAGACAATGGTCTTCAGCCCTGTCATTGTCTGATGGGAAACACCACCACCACGGCTCCCTAACTGACATAATGGAAAAGAATTATAGTCAGAGCTAACAATAGTGACCCTGTTCTTTTAGGCGCTTAGGGAAACAACAAGAAACACTGTAGGCCATTGTGGTGTGTCAAAGATTCAGGAAAAAACTTCTCACTTTACTAGGAAGTATTTTGTTCCAGAAAATGTTATTACAATTACTGATATTTCTGAATCCCTCTTACCATCAGCCAAATCTAGGGATTTTGGAACGCTGAGTCACTTCGGGGTCACTTTTATATGGCAAATAATTGAAAGGTCTTCAATCGATGAAGAGGCTACATAAGGCCTTTGAGTAATAAAGATAAGGCCTTGGGAAGATTACTTCAGTAAACTAACTTCTGCATCCAAATGCAAGGTTAGACATTTGGTTACACACCAGGATCAAACAAGGGCCCTTCTGGATCGAACACACTGTTAGTTTTAAACCAGACGCTCTTGGTGCCATAGTCGCTCACAAAATTTCCTCTCTCAATCTCTTGGCCATCCCCACACCACCCATCCCTGACCTATATAACCCTATAGCAGCAGTCCGCAATCTTTTTGATACCAGGGACTGGTGCTCCTGTGAGAATCTAAAGCCTGATGATCTGAGGTGGAGCTCAGGCAGTGATGTTGGAGCTGGGGAGCAGCTGCAAATATAGGTGAAGCCTCACTCACTCGCCTGCCGCTCACCTCCTGCTGTGTGGACTGGTACCCCAGGGATTGGGGAGCACTGCCCTGTAGGACTTTGCATGTGGCATGCAGACATTCTTCCTTTTCCAGTTTGTTTTTTTATTGTGTTACCCAGGCAAGGGATGGGCCTTATTCAAGTGCCTGACCTCCCAGTTTGGGCACCAGAATTCAGTCTTCTGTCCATAGGCCCAGACAGTGACAGGGCCATGACCTTGCCAGGCATTCTGATCTTTAGTTGAAGGATCAGGCATCTTTTTTTAAAATTATTTTTTTTAATTGAGGTGCATTGTGCATGCAGACAAGTACACATATCTATGTATACCACTCAACAAATTTTCCTCAGCTGACCCATCATCACCTGATCTGACAACAGAACATTACTCACACCCAGAAACTCCTTTCCTGCCCTCTCCCGAACCTCCCCGCTTCGCTACCCTCAACAAAAATCAGCACCACCCTGACTTTGCTTAGCTTAGATCTTTTGACCTGTTTTTGAACTTTATGTAAATGGACTCATATAACCTGCATACTTTTGTGTCTCGCTTCTTTTTTCAACAATAAGTTTATGAGATTCACCTATGCTATTGCGTGTAGCCCTAAATTGTTTATTCTCATTGCTGGATTATATTCCATTTGATGACTATTCCTGACTTCCTAATCCCTTCTATTGTTGGTTGCATTGGGTAGTTTCCAGATTGGAGCTGTTACAAATTGCACAGCTATATTTACTTCAGTCTCTTGGTGATCATCTGTATCAATTTCTGTTGGGTAAACATCTAGGAATATAATTGCTAGGTCATACATTCAGCTTTAGCAAATACTATTTGCTTGTTTTTTTATTTCTTCCTCCTTCATCCTCTCCTTTTCCTCCTTTTTCTTCTTCAAGTACCTCCTTAATAAATAAAACCCTTCTGTGCTGGCCTCACAGCTCTGTGTTTACAGATAAAGGATAAACTCCCACCAGTTTGATTGCCAGAAATTAGCCAGCTTGAGGCTTCTCCTTAGCTTTTTCTGAGAGTTCTCTAGGAGGCATTTGCCCAGAAGTTCCCAGGAACAGACCCTTACTGTCATTTTCCCTGGCCTCTTGCTACCACTGTGCTGCATTTGCCATCTTAGAACACCTGTAAGCATCCTAAGATGTGAACACAGCTCTCCAAGCCTTCTGGCCTGAAAAAGACTGGTGGATTCTGCCCTGCTGCTCAGTCCAAACCTGCCCTTCATGGCCCACGGTGCAGCAGAATCCAGGGGGTTCTCAAAATATAGTTTTACTAAAAATTCAGGGATAATATCACACCCGAGGGGAAATGCCACACAGAGCTTAACTCATATAATTACTACTAGGTATGGTATCTATCTCAGATCCCAAACAGCCCAGGTTTGTCCTCAGAGGCCCTTACAGAAATGCCTCCCTGGTTGGTACTCAGCCTGCCTCCATGGCCACTGCCCCCAAGGGCTTGGACAGCGTGCCTTTGTGTCCAGGTGCAGTGGTCTCTTTCTACTAAAACTCTCCAATGTGCATCCCACCGTCATCCTTGTGTATCCGTTATACCAATCTGAGGGGCTCTGTTGCTGATCCTGATCTGTGCAGAGGAAAAGTTCTGCTAAAAGATACACAGATGTATAGCTCACCATCCAAAGACCCTGAATTCCAATCTTCTCTCCACCCCTTTGTCGCAAGGTGACCTTGAGCAAGTCATTCAACTACTGTTTCTTCATTTTCCTCATCTGTAAGTTTAGAGTAATGATAATTCCCAACTCACAAGATATGTTTGAAGATCATATGAGCTATGTCCAAACCTGTAGAGCATTTTTATGAGAGTTTATTTGAGCCAAAACTAATGACATAGGCCAGGGAGCCAGATCTCAAATGCTCTGGAAAATGACAGTTTTGCAGCTTCTTTTATGCATTTGAAATTAAGGAGGGGATATAAGGATGGTCACACAAAAGTGAGAGAAAGCAGGCGGGGATTGGATTACAGAACAGTTAACAAGACTGTGTGCTCTCTTGAGGGTGATTATGCTTATTTCAAAGGTGTGTTAACCTAGGTGCACAAAAACAATGAGTAGGGCTTGCTTAAGGCAAAGATAAACCCTTTACTAAAGAAGTTATGTACCTGGGGCGTACCTACGCACCATGACCTGCCCAGTTAGGAATTTATGATCAGATAGCCCTGAGAGGTCACTTTCCGTAGAACCCCTTTTTCATACACAGGTAATACATGTAAAGTGCTGAAAACCCAGGCTGGCAGGCAGTCAGCACAGCGATGTGAGCTAGAATTACATCAGTAATGAACAGAAAGCTAACTCCCCAAAGACGGCTGTGCTCAGGTTAGAGATCATTTTGGTTTGCATTCCACTCCACCCCCAATGGGTGTGCATTGACTTTATATTGGTGACATGGGGGTTTCTCTGGAAAAGAGAAAGAGAGAGAGTATCTGCCCCAGAAGTAACTTCAACTCGGGCAGAAGTGGTTTATAACTTTTAAATGGCAAATTTTTTCAGCTTTAAAAAATGTTAGAATACGGTCCTAGTCAGGACACTTTATTACAAATATATGGCAGGAGGGAGGGAGAGATATTATTAAAATAGCTTAATAACTACAGGGGATTCAATGAAAGGAGCGTGGGCCAAAGCCAAGGCAACAATCAGGTAGACACTAGAGAGACAGGCAGGATTTGGCTGCCTGCTTTAGAATCTGGGCCATGCAGCTAACTAGATATGTATTCTTGAACTTTGCCTTTTCTTACCTGTAGAGGGAGGACAATCTTATCTTCCTGAGAGAATTGCTTTGTGGCTTAGAATTAATGTATGTAAATTGCCTAGCCCAGCAAATATAAAAACCTTATAAATGGCACCTATTCTTATTTGGAATTACACACACACACACACACACACACACACATGCACACACATGCACACACACACACCATATTCCCCTAATGAGAAAGGAAAATAGCCCTGTTGGTATCCGTCCTGTGATGTTTCCAACAGAAAATAAACAGCACTTCCAATGGGACAAAGATAAGACCAGGTACACGGTGATTCTCCAGGAGGCCACACCACAGCTGCAACAATGACCACTGATCTCCTCTGAGTGGCTGCTTTCTCAGCAATGACACCTGCAGGTCCCCTTTGTCCCTCCTGACCCCTGAACTAAGATTACTGAGACTGCTGAAATGACTCCCTTCTTGACAATCTCCAATCCAGAAAATCGCTTTCTTCCCAAATCCCGCCTCAGAATTACCCAGCTCTCTCTCACAGGGATGCTGCATGGATTCTTTGGAGTGTATTAATCTCCTTGCAGTCGCAAGCACAATGAATCTAACTTCTGTTCTCCTCCTCTACCTCCTCCTCCCGTATCCCTCCTCAACCTCCCTGTAGGTATGCTCTAGGCTGTCTTCAGGTGGTGAGTTTTAATACTAAAGAGTTAACATTTCTAGGTAGATAGATGATAGATGGATAGATAGATAGATAGATAGATAGATAGATAGATAGATAGATAGATAGATAAACATAGACAGACAGACAGATTACAGCTAGATGATAGATAGATATATTATAGATAGATGATTGATCTATAATTGATAGATATAAACAGACAGACATAAATGGATAAATATAGATAGGTATTTATCCATTTCTATAGATAGGACAGATATTAGATATCAAGAGAGAGAGAGAGAGAGAGAGAGACTTTTAGAAAAGAGAGATACTTTTATTTTCAAATCATTCTGCTTCTCTACCGTTCAGGGATCTTCCTTGGGGAACCGCACCAGTCCACTACTCATGCTAACATACTTTAACAATAACACAATTATATTGCATTTACTATGTGCCAGGCAACGTCCTAAGCCCTTTGCATGTATTAACTCGTGATCATCATCATGACCCCATGAAATAACATGACAGTCTTCTCCCCATCTTACAGCTAGTGAAAGTGAGTCACGGAAAATTTAAGCATTCTTGCCCAGGTAAAAAAAATTCAGCAGCAAGATGGGAGGACCCCTCCCAACCTCATACCCCTGCCCTCACTGCCTGTTGAAAGGGGGCAGGGGCCCTAGCAGAGCGCTCATACTGACTGCAGAGCGCTCCCAGTCCCTTCCCAGTGGCTCCAAGGTCAAAATGAAAGGGTTTCCACTAGTGCTTACTCAGCCCTGCAGTGATGCAGTCGCTGCTAGTGTACATGTTCTGAAAAATTCCTGCCGCGGGGGTCTTTTAATGAGTAGTGGCTGCTCATTCGTTCATTCCTTCAACTTCTCTCTTTTTCTTTTCCTTTCACTTCCCATTGTCTCCCTCTTTCCTTCTATCTTCTTTAAGAAGGTAGTAAAAGGAGTTTATAGGTTTCCCTGCCCTACCACAGAGAGAATGCCCAACATTTTAAGTACTTGCTATGGGCTGGGCACCATGCTATAGATGCTTTGCAGAGATGATCTCATTCGAACCTCACAACAGCTTGTTTTGAGGTAAACACTAACTTGAGTCTCGCTTTAGAAATGAGAAAATGGAAACTTCGGCTTAGTTCCTTGTCCAGGCTGGGAGTAAGGAAAGGATCAGGGTAGGCCTAGAACTCCGGCTGAGGACAGTCGACAACCTCAGGGCCCTCACGAGTGGCCACCACATGTTACTTTAACACCTGGCCGGGATGTGAGCCGGAGGAAGAGCTCCCTCTCTCGCCCAGGAGCTGTTTATTACAAAGGTACCCTGTGCTGCACTGCAAATGACTGGCTCGTCCCATTCCCAGTTATGCACACTGGTCACGTTTCCATCATGAAAACATCATCTTTTCAATATCACCTTTGGAAAAAGTATCACACAGCAAATTACTCCTTTAGAAACCTTATGTTTTAATAACAGAATCTTTCAAAATAAATGTAAATTTTACTTTATTGGCAAGAAAATATGCCCATAATACATACTGTTAGGTGAACGAAGTTGCTTATGAAAAAGTATAATACGATCTTGTTCTTGTAAAAAATGAAACGAAACAAAAATATCTAAATAAATATATAAATATAAATATATATGTGTGTGTCTGTACATATTATATATATACACACTTTTTTTTAATCCTAGGAGAATTTTCACCTTAACATTATTGGTGTGTTCTCTGGTTTGTAGGATTAAAAATGATTAAGAATGATTTTTTTATTCTCTTTATTTTCTATTGTTGTTTTATACCTTTGTAATTGGGAATAATAAAAGCAGTTCCCATTTGGAAACAAAGTATATGCAAGAAAATTGGGTGGAGAAAAAAGGTATTAAAGACAGAGTCTTTCGCAAACTTTTTTTTCTGATTGAAATTGAATAGAAAATCTGCATAAGTACATGTGTGTATATAATGAATATCTCTATCTACCTGTCTATAAAATATGTATGTGTGACAATCAGTTGGCTGGTGGATATATGAAGGCTCTGAAAAGGATTCTATTTATCAATGTCAGAACAGCATTATCAAAAAGACTAGTAATGAGTGTATCCAGAGAGACTTATTTCCTCTCCGGCATGGAAGCCAGAGCTCAGCCGTCCCCAACAGGTGTGATGCTGCTGTATGCTGCTCCCCACCCTCTTCTTGGCCCACCATTATGGGGCCTTCCCCAGCTGAGGCCTGCCTACCATGCCCCTTTCCTCACCTCAATCTTTGTGTTGGTGTCTCCATGAACACCCACTCTCCCTTCTCAGCCCTGGAAAAGAAGAGTGTTGATGAGATGAGAACTCCAGCTCCGGGCATCTCGCTTTTCAGTCATTCCTCATTCCTAGTGTAAGCCTCCCGTGCGTGGTTGCTACCCGCATCTGGCCGCAGAGCTAAGCACCGAGCTCATATAAAATTCAGGCGGTACCCTATATCCTGGATTTCAGGATAACGAAGACCAGTGCTTCCTAGATTTTAATGTGCACAAAAAGCACCTGTGGATCTCTGCAGATTCTGTCTGTGACTGGGCCCAAGGCTCTGCATTTGTAATAAGATCCCTAAAATCAAAACCAATCTAGAAGAAAAAAAAAAAAAGCCAGATCTGTGCAAGGAAATTCTACATTTAGCAATGACTGGGGACACTTTGAGAAGGACAAATATGAATTCCCATGGGGAAATAAATATACAAACCATTACAAAAAGCTAAGCAATAGAGAGGTGATACCTTGCATGTTTTTTTTGCAGGGGTGGGGGTGGGGGTAGTGTTGAAACAGCAGAAACAACCCCTGGCTAATTTAAGCAAAAAGTGATTTGCTTTCAGGATGATGGGGCTCCCAGGTTGGCTGAAGCCTTGCCCAAGAACCAATGTAACCTTTACTCTTGGAGAATAATTATTGTCCACTTAATGTATCTAATAAAATTATTTTATACGTAATGTCATGAAAAGATTTCCATGTTATGCATGTTTGAGGACTTCTAAGTTCAAGGATCTTGGGGGTGGGTTATAGAAGACGGAGCAGCACAGCTTCTGAATAAATAGGAAACTCCTTCACATGGAAGAAAAATCCAGGCAAGAGGTGTGGAAGGCCCAGTGGACTTTTGAGCCATTTTCACAGGGTGTCCAAGTACGTGGATTTCTGCAGGGTAGCAGGTATGCGATGAATCTGTTCATGACATTTGAGAACACGAGAAATCACAATTTACACAGTTGTCTGCCACATGGGCCTCACCCCTGCCCAGAAGGCAGGGTCCCAAAGCAGGGGTCAGAGCTGGCAAAGAGCTTGACAGGTGTCACGACCACAAGCTGGAGACAAGAGTCCAGAACTCCATCTTCAAAAGGCAACTGGGAAGAGTTTGTGCTAAAGATCAGGCCTAGAACTGGACTGTCCACATAGAACTAGGCCGTCCTTCGAAATATAAGAAATGTGGGTGGGTATTAGAGCTGGCTAGAGCCCCAGATCCTTTGTCTAGTTGGCACCACTGTAACTTGGGAGTGTCCAGGCTCTGCCACTGACTAGCCAAGGGCTGTTATTTGGTAAGGTACCTGGAGTTATCAATCTGGAAAATGGGGTTGAAATTTCCTGCATTAGAAGGTTTCAATGAAGGTGAAATAAGATAATGCATGTGAAGTTTCTAATATATCATACATATTGTTTAATGTTTCGACTTATTTTATTATATCCTGTCGGTTTTATATTAAGGTTAGTTTACATTCTCTTTCCAGGAAATTTGTAGAATCTAGCTCACAATTGTACTAAATGATAGTAAAAAGCAGCTCAGGACTTAACCTTGGAGTATAACTCTGCTTTCAATGTATTCATTTCTCTTTAAATAATTGTTCATAACATTTGAAAGTATACTTAGGAGATAGAGAATTTTATGTCACTCAAAAGAGTTGGAAGCAAAAATATATAACAATGTTGATTAATTTTTAAAATTAGAGGTTTTTTTAGTTATATTTATAGTATTTATATTTAGTTATATTTATAGTTATATTTATAGTATTTTTCCCCTCAATTTACTTAATAAGTATGAACTTTTGTTAGATAATAGTCACAAATTTGGTGCTTTTCAGAATTTCAAAGTCAATTATGGGCCCAGCCATGTTGCGGAGTGAAGCAGAGAAAAGTAGAATAATTTCCAAGAAATCAAATCAGGTGATTATTTAACTCCCCTCCAGGTTTCATTTTTTCCATTGACAATTTTTCTCCCCTCAATTTACTTAATAAGTATGAACTTTTGTTAGATAATAGTCACAAATTTGGTGCTTTTCAGAATTTCAAAGTCAATTATGGGCCAAGCCATGTTGCGTAGTGAAGCAGAGAAAAGTAGAATAATTTCCAAGAAATCAAATCAGGTGATTATTTAACTCCCCTCCAGGTTTCATTTTTTCCGTTGACAATTTTTCATGGAGAATACATGAGACAACTGCTGATCAAGCCAGATCAACTGCACTTTGAAACCTGATGATGATCATTTACCAGTCACATGACCTTAGGTAAGTTTCTTAACTTTTCTGAACCTCAGTGTCCTCCCCATTAGATAAAATAATAAAGCAAGATTATTCTGAGGGCATAATGTGATACATACAATATATGTGAAGTCCCTTTTATATGGTCTTAATAGATGCACAACTAAGGGCCTTTTTTATTTTAAAGGTATAAAACATATTTAAAGACTATAAGCTATAACTAGATAGAATATTATTCCTATACTTAAAAAATAGAATTATAGAGCTAACATAACTTCCTAGATTTTAAATCAAATCTCTTGCCTTTTGCTAAGATTATACTGAAAATTCTTCAGTAAAATGAGTCATTTTCTATATTATTCTAAGAG
>NW_006438088.1:8957993-8965312 GCF_000325575.1 Pteropus alecto
AAATATTTCATAATTTTATCAAGTCTTTTTATGAAACTGCACTTCAGTTGGTATTATAACACCAAGTATCTCTTATTAAGTGTCTTTTTTTTATATAGAAATAATCATCATAGTTCAAATGAGTGTAACACCTTAGTTATCCAAACGTCATCACCTACAATAAATATTTCATTTGATCTTTATATTGTCCCTAGTAAGGAAGGCAGGGTAGTTCTTTCTAGAACTGTATCTGGATGAAGAAATTAAAGTCGAGAGTTGAAATGACTTGTCCTGGACCCCAATCACCTAATTAATAATTGGCAGAGCCTCAGCATGACTCCATATAACTTGCTAACAAAACAAAATGAACAGCAGCAACCACCAAAGGTCCTTCAGTGAAAGTAAGCAAAAAATCTGGCTAAAATATCAGGACCACCTTTTACTCAACAAGCTTTACACAGAAAGAAAAATAAAATGGAAAGATAATGCCAAGAGTCTTGAATTTTATAAATTTTTGCAAAATGTTTGGAATTACTAACAGTATAAAAGGTAGCACTGAATTTTTAAAAGTTGAACTGTTGAGGTTATTAGTATTGGGAGAATTTTATTTCCCACTTACCATTCACTGCCTGCATGTATGCTTGGTGCATTTTTGCTGTAAAGCAAAAGTATATTTTTAAGACCTGCTCAGGGACCAGAAGAGGGCAGTATCCACTAACAAAACGGAAACCATGCTCCTCAGCTACAGGAACTGCACTGCTCTGTTTTGCATGGTCATCTCATATTCCAACATTTGCAACAACAGTAACAAAAAAAGTCAATACAATAACTCGAAGGAAGGAAGGAAGGTAAGAAGGAAGGAAGGAAGGAAGGAAGGAAGGAAGGAAGGAAGGAAGGAAAAAATGTAAAACCTCATTATTGAATGAAGGAAGACAATATGAAAGAGTAGGAAGAAAATATTTCGAAATACCTACTATGTGTCAGGCTCTGAGCTAAATATTACAACGAACAAGACGAAATCTCTGACCTGCAGAAGAGTTAAAAGACCAGCTCTGCCTCCAACTAGCTGCATTATTTGTGGCCTCTGTTTACCTGTTACTAAAATAAACACAGGATTAGATGGCCATGCAAGGATCCATCTGGTGCCTAAATCCTCTCAATATGAAGAAAAATTTAAGTCCCAGGATGAAAGAGAATGAAAAATGACAGCATGTTCCACATATACCTAACATAGCTACATATTTATGAACAATGCATTTCTATTGTCTATTTAGATGGAATGTGCATACATTTTTATTAATTTTTCTCTCAAGGATCAGCAGAAAAATACACTCATGAGTGTAGGATGAAGAAAAATTTGCTAAAAAACAATCTTATTGTTATGAGTATTTTCTACCCCTAAACCCCAATATTTAACTCAATTCATTTCCCTAGCATTTACTGAACACTCCCTATGTTCATTAGGTGAAGACTATGCCCGAGCCTTGGGAAGGGCAGGGGAGTTAGTGGGGTTCAAATTTCCAAATGTTTAGACAAACTTTTACAAGTGTCGTAATAAGAGGAATATATAAAGTGCCCAGAAGGGGAAGACACCAGTTCTGGCTTGGGGAGTCAAAGAGCTGAGGGGTGTTTGAGATGAACTTTGTCAGGTTTTGAGGATGACAGACTATGAGATGGGCATCTGATATGTGTGAGAGAATTCCAGGTGGAGAAAACATGGAGGCAGAGGTGAGGGGTATGTTTGGCATGGTAGAGAGTCCATTTCCAATGTGGGAGCACAAGGCATGAGGTGGGGGCAGAATGGAGAAGAGGTGGTAGTATGCAGGAAGAAAAGCAGGGAGAGGGAGGAGGGGCGCAGATCCTAGAGGGTCTTGAACGCCAGGCTAAAGGCTGGCCTGTTATGGACTTAGTTTCTATATTCCACTTGAGTCAAAAGATCTGGACAATATTCCGTAAACCAAGAGAAGGCAGTGAACATTACAGAGCCCATCTGCTTAGATTTTATGTATGTGCATATGTGTATATTTTTTTAAAAGCCTTTACTTTTTAGAGCAGTTTTAGGTTCACAGTAAAATTAAGGGAAAAGTACAGAGATTTCCTGTATATCCTCAGCCTCCAAACACATAGGTGCCCCCACTATTAACATCTACCAGCGTGGTACATCTGTTACAATTGATAAACCTACATTAACACGTCATTATCAAAGTTCATAGTTTAAATGAGGGCTCATTTACTCTCGGTGTACATTCTAAACGTTTAGATGAATGTCTAATGACATGTATTCAGCCTTATGGTATCATACAGAGTATTTCATTACCCTGAAAGTCATCCATGCTCTGCCTATTCACCTTCCCCTCCCAATCCCCGGCAACCACTTGTCTTTTTATTGTCTCCATTGTTTTGCCTTTTCCAAAATGTCATACAGTTGGGATCATGCAGTTTATAGACTTTTCAGGTTATTTTTTTTTTCTCTTAGTATGCATTTAATATACATTTAAGGTCCCTGCTCCCCTCCCTCATGTTTTTTTTATGTCTTGGTAGCTTATTTCCTTTTAGTGCTGAATAATATTCTATTGTCTCGGATGCACCACAGTTTGTTTATCCATCCTCCAACTGAAGGACATCTTGGTTGCTTCCAAGTTTGGGTAATTATGAATAAAGCTGCATTAAATATCCATTTGACGGTTTTGTGGCATATGTGTATGTTTTATGAGTGTGTGTATGCAGATCTGATGTTGTGGCTAGGTGGCCACCTCCATGAGTTCACAGCCATTGCCTTGCTGACAAAGATGAACGAGATGGTGATACTTAATGTCTAAATCATGTAAAATCCAGATAACTGGTCAGAATACCAGTGTCACAGGAACTGGTTGAATAGGCAGACAAGAGCAGCTTTTTCCTGAGAGACCTGCCTTAGATGATGACAGCATTGGTGACACAGTCAGCCACAAGCAACAGAAGCAATACAATTCATTTTACTTCTGCTATTTACCGGCACTATGTGGAAATCAGCTTCTTCCTCTGACATATGTGTGTTCTGTTCTAACCTTCTGATATTTTATTCTACATTAATATTCTTTTCAGAGATATTAGATTACTATGAATGATAAGATGCTTTCCCCTAAAAATAAGCTGCTTCATATTTTTCACATGATATACATAGGCAAGGTTATTTGGTTTGGGACCAGATAAATGCTGTCAGGAAAATATGAGAGATAAAATTTTGTCTGTACCTGGGTGGCGCTAAAGCATTTTTGTTGGAGGATTGTCTGGAAATTTAAGCAGAATATTTGGAGGTATCCAGAGTGGTACAAAACATGGAAAAATTCATATGAAGAAATTTTACATTTGTTCCTCTCATTCAGACTTTGAACATGTTACTAGTTCAGTGGATCTTAATGATTTTGGTGACAGACTCTTAAAAATCCAACAAAGCTGAGAACCCCATCCACAGAAAAACACACATATCTAATCAGTTATATTTCTTTTCAGAGATTGATCAACCCTCAAAGTCAATAGATCCAGGTCCAGGTCAGGGATCCTTTCCTCAGACTTTTGAAAATAACGAACCCTTATATTGTCTCCCCTAAAATGTATCCTTCCCCATGTCACACTTCCTCTTTTCATGTCTATGCTCAGGAAAGTGGTCATTTCTTAACCATGACTTTGAAGCCCAAAATGTGGTTTTACATAACATTCTGGGGAAATTCCGAAGCCTATGATCCCATGTATGCGCATATGACTATGTGGTTATTCTAGCATCCAAAATGATGCTAAAAGTGGTTTTTGAAAGCCTTGGTTCTTAACAGAAAATAAAATAGGATTGTTTCTTAGTCTATTTGTAGTCAAATTCCATTTTTGTCTTTTATCTTCTAATGTTTATAAAACTCTGACAAAAATGGACCCAGACTATCTCAGGCCCAGATGGTTAATAAAGTGACAGTCTTATTTAAGTTTTAGCCAAGAAGCTCATTATCTTGTGTTCTTCAAGTGTAATGGCAAATTTTATATGTGTTTCAGATCTGTTTTTCAGGGTTGCTCAGCAGAAGCCCTCCCTTGACCACTAGCACATACAGCTCACATTTCACACTGCATATGAGCTCTAGGTGCTGTTCTAGGCTAGTTACTTAGAGATACTCATTCAATCTTCCCAACAAACTAAAGAGATACCGAAATGCTATTCTGCCTGTTTTAGAAATGAGGAAACTGAGGTATGGAATGATGAGTTGCTTATTCAAGAGCTCACAGTGGTGGAACTAGGATTTATTTTCAAGCAGCCTCGTTCCAGCGTCTGTGCACTTGACTTCTGCATGATACTGCTTCTTATATACAGCCATTATTTTTTTAAAAAATAATGGCCTCAGATAGTGATGACAAAACTCTTATACCTTTTTCGAGGAGGTATCTGCAGGCTTGACCCAGGCATTTCTCCAGCTTCTTGTCACTGGATGGATTTTCTTCTTTCCCCCTCACTCCTTCCCTCCTTTTCTCCTTCCCTTCCCCTCCCCTACAAATGCAATTCAGCTATACATGTGTCCAATTAAGCCTAACCTCCAGGTTCATGGAAAGCAACAAGCCCCAAAGCTGCCACGCACAGTCTTCCTGGGTGCCATAGACACCCAAGTCTGTTTTCACCATGAAAAGAAGTCAGAGATTTCACTGCTTCTTTTTTCCACAACCAATAATATAGATATTTAGGGTTTGTGAATAGGAATTTAAAAAAACTTCCATATCAACTTTTTCTCCCTCCAAAGATTTTTTAGTTTTGTTTTGTCATTTGGTTGGTTGATGTTCTACAGCTATATATTTTGCCTCTAAACCCCCTCTCAGTCAGGTGCAGTTCTAGGAGTCTCATATACAGAAACTCATTTAATCTTCCCAGCAAACTGAAGAAATACAGAAATGTTATTGTGCTTATTTTTGAAGCTCGTACGTCTAAACTTATGATTCCTCTCTTCCTTTGGGACTGAAATACTCACCTAAGTAGAACTTTCTTATATTTAAGAGTCTCTTGAATTTCAAGACCTTGATTCTGTAGAGTTAACTAGGTCATTCTTAAAACCTATCACCTATGCAGTAGTCTAACTCAATTCAGGTGTTTTGATTGGTTTACTGCTTTGACAATTACAAGAAACACCACTCGAAATCAAAATCAAGGGCCCGTCTTCACATCTAAACCCACGGTGGTACTTGGATCAAGACAATGATCCTCTTATCTGATCAGCCAATGACCAACTGGTAACTGTTCATAACAGCTTCTCCTATGAAGTATAACTAATGGTTAAGGAAGGGAAGAAAATAGCTAGGAAATAGAAATGCTTTTTCCTTACTAATAACTTTATATCTTTAATTAATTTTCAAAAAGTAGGAAAAAGCAGTATTTTCTAAATAGCCTCTCGATCAATTTCTAAAAATTCCATATTTGATGATAATTGTTTAATGTATATTTTGTTCTTTTTTTCTTCATGCAGTATGTATGTTGAGGTCACAGTATGTGAACAGATGGAATATATGGCAGGAACCAACTAATTAACATTAAAGACAGGGGACCCTTTGTTGTTCTATTACTCCCATCCATTTACCTTCATTTCTGTCACCATGGTACGTGGTTCAATTATTGAGTGTTGTGAATAAACAATTAAACAAAATCAACTTCATATAATACTGCTGCTTGGTGCTTAAGGAGCTAAGCTTGAATATTTTCCAATTCGCTGAAACCTCAGTGATTTCAGTTGTTGAACTTCCACTGATTAGGGAGGTGACACTGCAAGGGATTTTTGTGCAAACTGTTTAATTTACAGATTAGTGGAGTGAGAATTGGCATATTTTAAATTACATCATGGACATTCTTACAGTTTCTAGTTGTAAGAGCCAACTCTAGAGTGCCTCAGAGTTTGTGCCAAAGGAGCATTCAGAAAGTATTTCATTTTTATAGGCTCCTATCATATGTTGCATGCTGGGGGTTTCAAAAAAGCAGGCATTCTTCCCAGACTCGGTGCAGCTCCTGCTTCTTCTTGGACCAGTGATTTCCGGATAGAAATGGATGGAATAAAACCAGGAAGTTCTGAGCAGCATGAAAGTTCTCAAATGTGACCTGTGAGTTTTTCCTTGAGTTTCTCAGGCAGCCTGTGGCAAGAAAGCACTGAAAATAGATCCAATTGAGCTAGCACGTGACCCAGCAATCACACTTCTGGGTATATTTCCAAAAGAATTCAAAGCAAGATTTCAAAGAGGTGTTTGCACACCCATATTCATTGCAGCATTATTCACAAGAGCTAAGAAGTGGAAGCTACCCAAGTATCTATCAATGGATGAATGGAAAAGTAAAATGTGGTATACACAATGAAATTTTATTGTCCTTTAAAAAAGAAGGAAATCCTGTCATATGCTGCAACACTGATGAACCTTGAAATAAGTCAGTCACAAAAAGACAAATACTGTATGATTCTAGTCATGGGAGGTATCTAAATTCATGGAAATAGAGAGTAGAAAGAGGTTGTCAGGAGCTTGGGGAAGGGGGAAATGGTGAGTTGTTTAATGGGTATAGAGTTTCAGTTTTGCAAGATTAAGAAGTTCTAGAGATCTTGCACAATAATGTGAACATATTTAACATTAACCGGAGTATACACTTAAAATGATTAAGATGACAAATTTTTATGTTATGTGATTTTTACCACAATTAAAAAAAATAGATCGTATTGTCCTTCACCTTGACCTGATGGACTGGAATGAACTTAATAGTGGGTCTGGAGAGGACACTAGTGAGGTGATTTTGATTAGAGAAAGCTGTTCTCCAGCTAAAAATGCACTAGATTTGACTAATGTGTAGAATGACTCCCAAACTTACACTGCAGAGTCCTCTTGGGCTTCCTGATAGCCTTGAAAGCTATTGTGGACATCCTGGAAACTTCTAGAGAGTCTCTGAGTTCAGAAGTGGAGAAAAGAAAAAAAATGGTACAAGACATAGATCAACAAACTAGTCAATGTTCTTGACTCAGAGGCAATGCTTATATGGAAAGATGTTTCCTTGGGGTAGTCTCCCGACATGTCCAAAAACTGACAGAATTTTATACCTGGAAGAGATAAATGAATTCACTCCATATTATGCAAGATAAAAGTGAAGTCAGGAAAGGTAAGGGACTTGCCTAAGGTTATCTATAGAAAAGATTAGAAAACTGGGTTTAGGACTCTCAGTCTCAGTGGTGATTTTCTACAGAATTCTTCCCTCAATGCAATAGGACAGGAAAGGCCAATATTAAAACACAGACACACACACAGGCACACACACACACACACACACACACACACCAGACAAAACTGAAAACTGGTGTCATCCCCTC
>NW_006438088.1:8965340-8976098 GCF_000325575.1 Pteropus alecto
CCTTGAGGCACGCCTGTGCATGTCCAGAACTCTGTGGGGAACGATTTAAAGACCACCGCACCATACTATCCTTTCACTTTCTACAGCATTCACTTCCATATGGCATTATAGACTACTTTGTAATTTTTATTTACATGTCTCCAGAAAGGAAGCTCATAATAATAATAGCTACCATGTATTGAATACTTACTCTGTACTGGCTTGCTTGCTAAGTACTTTACAGCCATTATTTCATTTAATCCATCCCAGAAAACTATTGTTTTATCTCATTTTTCAGGAGAAAGAAACTAAAGTCTACATAACTTAAATAGCTTGCTTAGGCCAACATCTGATAGATGGCAGAGCCGGGATTCGAACTCAGCTATGACCAAAGACCTGTGCCTGTAACTAAAGCAGAAATCTGGGTTGTGACCGATTCATCTTTGGATGCCTATCATTCAAGCCCGCACATAAAAGGCTGTTTGGAAAAATTTGTTGGTTGAGGTTCCTTTTGTTCATGGACATCTTTTAAAAGTGCAAACTTCTCAGGGACGATTAATGACTATCATTTTTTTCACACTGTGAATTACTTTATTCTGACTGATTTACTCTTAGCTCTTGACTGTAGCTAAGGGGACTGCAGTGTAGTGACTAAAACCACTTATTAGAGTCAGACTCCTGGGATTTCAGAATCTGCATAATCCTGGGCAAGCTGTTTAATTTCTTGCGTCTCAATTTCCTTACCTGTAAAATAGACATTATAATAGAATTTACCACATAGAATTGTCATGTGGCTTAGAGGAGCTCATGCATAAAGTATTTAGAACAGTGCTTTGTGTGTAGTAAGCACTCAACAAATATTAATTATTATTATAAACTGCAGCGAAGGGAAGGGTATTAAGTTTGTTTGGTTTGGTTTGGTTGTCACTGTTGATTTTTGGAAAGGAGAGAAGATATGTCATTCTTAATCGTGGTTTCAGCTACTGGCAGAGGAGACCATGGCAGGTGTATTGGGAGGTCTCTGGCATCTGGTGGAGAGCTTCTACAGTGGCTTAAGAGTGTCGAAGACAGCACATTTTGAAAATGTGCTTCAGACCAGCTCTATACCTGGGTCAGGGGAATAAAACTTGTGTTTCTTTCTCCTCCCTCCTGCATGTTTGGCATCTAATCTGAACTCAAGTTTGAGCTATAAATCAGCTGTGCTACCAGTTAGAACGGATTTTCTGAACTGGCATAAAAATCTTTGGCCATAACAAAAATGGGAAAATATTACCTCAACTCTCAACTTACTTTCAAATGAATAATTAGGTGTTTTGTCCGCTTTCCCCATCCAATTCTCAGGGTTTGGTCTCCAGAAAGGAAAGCCAAAGGCACACAGGTCTCTCCTGCTATTTGAAAGTAGACCATTCCTACGAAACATTTAGGGAGCTGAAATGGCATAAAGCAAAGAAACAATTACCATTAATTTATATGGAAAAATGTTCAAAGCATTCCTAGACTCCAAAAATAACCTACCAAATTACACCAAATAACACATAAAACCTAAAAAAAACCAGCAGAAATGATAGGATAAAAACATGACCAATATAAAGTAGAAATAATGCACATCCAGTGTAGCTTCACGTACCAGGACACTGCTCTGTAACAGTTCACTGCAAAATGAATGCTGGACACGATTCTCACTTTCACCTTTTTTTTTGTAAAAACAAAGATCCTTTTTGGATTTCTTTAGGTTAGTAAAGACAGGTATTAAGATAGGTGTTTCATAAAAACGAAGCGGAAGTAAAGTGAACGTTTGTCACGTGGAGGATAGCTGTACAGAGCAGGAAAGTGGACTGGGAGAAGGAGCTGCAGGAGTTCTGCCATGTAACAGGCATGAAACCAGTGTCATTTCTTAAAAGGTTAAGAAGTGGAATTAAGCAGTGACTTTGGTTAAGGAATATGCTTCTGAGTTTCCAGGTTACCTCTGGATATATGCTCCTGATAGAGGCAGAATCCAGTTATTTTTTTCTTCGCTTTGCCAGATGATGTTATGACTGACTGTCCCTTACTACCAAATTCTGGTTAATTATTTAATCTAATCAGCAAACCCGTTCTCAGATCACTAATTAAACATGAGGGGAAAATAAAAGACACAAAGTTACCCAATCTATAAATTCATTTAAATTAATTTAAATTCTATGGGGATAAAATTCCTTTTACTACGAGGGGAATAGTCAACTCTTAGAGTATATGATGGTCAGCTGCAGATTTGCCTTCGTCTCCATTCCTGCCCCTCCCCGCCACCCTCCAGACCTGCAGTAGAGAGGACTACATTTCCCAGCCTCCCCTGCTTCTCGCTCTCAGGAAAGTTGGCCAACGAGAGAAGCTGGTGGAAGATTAGAAGATTGAAGGACTCAGGAGAACCAGGTGTTTCCTCAGGCATCTTCAGTTCAAGTTGTGCTGCTCTGTGGCTGCATTTCCCCGTGCACAGCCTCTGTTTCCATGGTTCTAGCTCCTGCCAGGAGTCCGCACAATTATCCTAACTCCTGCTGCACAGCCCTCACTCATAGCATTTGGCGACTCCACTTCTTCAGTAAGTAGTAGCAGCGCTATTGCTAAGCTCGGGGTTGCTCACTGGGCCCTATTTGGCTCCTCCGCTCTCCTGTCTTCAGTATAAACAATACCCTTTATCAAGCGTCCTCAGTGTGAAATATCCGCAGTGGTTTCTGATTTTTGGTTTCATTTTATTTTTCTGGCAAGTAACTACTCTAGAGCGAAAGAACTCTACAGTTGACCCATGAACAACACAGGTATGAATTGTGAGGTCCTCTTATGTGCAGATTTTTTTCAGCAAATACTGTAAATTCATTTCTCTTATGATTTTCTTTATCATTTTATTTTCTCTAGCTTTATTGTAAGAATACAATATATGATACATATAAAATAAAAATATGTGTTAATCGACTATGTTGTCGATAAGGCTTCTGGTCAACAGTAGGCTATTAGTTAAGTTTCTGGGGAACCATTAGTTATATGCAGGTTTTCTATTGCACAGGTGTTGGCACCCCCAAACCATGTTGTTCAGGGATTAACTTACCTGCTTTAGAAGCTCTATTTCTACCCACCTATTTTTATATAGTGTAGGGCATGTTATTTCTTTATTTTTGTCTTTCAATAGATGACTTTGTGGAGCGAACAATAAATCAGCATATTATGTCTTGAAAGCTTACTTCCTATAGTGCACTGTAGTGATAATTGCCTTAAAAACAATCTACTAGCAAACAAATGTAGTTTATTCTAATGGAGATACCCGAAGGTTCAACTTGCTGGACTCTGGCTCTCTTCCCAGGCTTTTAAGATGTCTGTGCCATACCCTCTCCCATTCAGACACAAAAGTGGGGGCTGGAGCATTAATGCTGCCCTGTAGAACCTTCCACGTACTGCCGAAGTGTTTTGCTGACCACTGGCAGCCCGGAATCGCCACAGGAGCAAGTCCAACCACAGTTGTGGAAGGGTCTACTGATAGTGCAGGTCCGTAATGAGCACTTGCCCATCTGCTGTATAGTTTCGTTTTGTTGTTTTCTTTTTAATAGAGTAGTTAGTACACACTAACCTTACAGAGTACTTTAGTATTTGCAAAGTACTTTCATAAACATTAGCTCATTGTTGCTGAGAGTTTTGAACACCATTCTGGCAAAAAAAGATAAGACCTAGAAGTGCTGTCCTCAAACAAATGATTTCAAAATTGAAATGAAGTAATATTTTAAGTACTCTCTACTCCTGTACAGGCAAAGTCATTTTCTTTGGATATAAACATTTGCTATCTTTCAGGGAAACTCTGTGTTAACGTATATTTGACATCTAGTCTTATTCTAATAGTCACAGAAGAGACAACATCACACTTTCTGGTTATGGAGTCTTGGGCCACCTTTTACTGGGTTGGAAGGAAATTTTTAAAACTATTTGCCTAGTTAAGCAGTTGACTCCTTTTGCTTTAGTGGACTCCGCCTTATTATATCAAGCATTCTTGCTGCGTATCTTGATAAAAAGGCATTTTAGTTATCCTAGTTCAATAGTGACACGTATAATATGATAATAGAGACAAATGAACTCTATGACGTGTACAATCTCAAAACTATGCTTCTCTACAATGGATCTATTCCGTATACAAGAGAAACTTTCCACTGATTTTCTTTACTTTTTTAATCACAAGTCCATACTTAATGTGAGATTTTTTTAAGTTACCACAAAATCCTGATATTTTTATAAATGTAAAAACAGATCCAAACTTGCTTCCAATCTGCCTAATTCCAAGTGAATTCCACTTTCAAATGTGCCATTTCATGGTAAAGCAACTGACTTCCTTTTTATTAGACAGAAGCAAACATGTATTTCTGCTAGACTCAGACATTCAAAATAATGGCAGGAAAATTCATTCATCAAATTCTTACTGAACGTCTACTATTCTCAACATTATGCTAAAGGTGACGATATAAAGGAAGACGCCATCCTTCATAGAGTGTCGATCTAGTGGGAGAGACATGATTGTGAATTTCACTTTTAATAAAATAGACTCTGACCATAATTCCTTTATCTTGCCTGCTGTATTCTGATGGGTACTCGCAGAAACTCAGCAAGTCTTAGGATTATTGTCAGAGTTCAAATATAATACATCTCAGCAAACTCAGACTAAGTCCAGCTTGTTAGAGTATCAAAAAATCTTTCCCTTTCTGAATTATTTGTAGTCAACCCAAAAGGGCCAGGGTGGTGGTGGGGGGGGGACCCCTCATGCTACCAGGCTTGCTTTCAAATGGGCCCAAACCTTTTTGAACATTACTTAAAATATCTTGCCAGTTTCCATTTTATAACAAGCATGAAGTAACATTTTTAAGAGAAAGAACAACTTCACTAGCAACACAGCTCTGAAGGAAAGATGTTCAACCTTCTAATAAAATAGTAATGCTGCAAGCTCAGCTGCTCATAAAACATTTATAACCCTCAGCTAGTAAAGTGTGGAACAAGAGATTTAAATGTTGCTGCTTGATGAAATGGAGGGATGCTTGGTATAACTATCACACAAAAGCATGTGGGTTGCAGTGGGGTGCGGGCGAATATGTCTCCTTGTGTCTGTAGGGCTCTATTTTGTAGTGGTCCCTTTCTGACATTGTCCTTTGGTAACCTAGATTTGGGACATGAAATGGGGTTAGTGGGGAGAGAGGGAATTGAGCTGGGAAGATTGTTCTTGCCAACCTGTGTTACAACTTCATTGAAACAATGTACTTTATATACCAATAAGAGTGGTGCAACCAGAGGCACATCTATGCTTCACGCTAGCTCAGGGGTATTTCTGCTGCATAGGATAGTATCCTCGCTGCTGTGGGAGATGGGGAGGGAGAAAGAGTCATGCACCAAGTTATCCAGAGGTAACAGCGCATACTCTGTGTTTGTGAGAGGGAGGGAGCTACAGAAAGTGCTGAGTTGTTTCCTTCTGCTTCTCATTTGGGACAACAGCGGGGAATGTGTTAACATTAACGATCCCTATTAAAAAACCTAACTTGTTCACGTGTGCTTTCAGTCTGGGGATTTGTTTTTTCAACTCTGGAAAATTCTCAGCTATACTAAATATCTACCATGTCCTCAGTTCTCTACTTCGGAACTCTTATGTTATACCTATGCTGAAGCTTTAATCTACCCGTTTTTGTCTTGTTTTAAATACCTTCTGTGTTCTGAGTAAGCACCCCAGCTTGCCTGCCAATTCATTAATTAGCTTTGTCCATCTAGAGTAGTTTTTATTTTTTCTAATTATGGTGGTGATAGTTTTTATTCCCAGGATTTTCTCCTGATCCTTTTTCACATCCACCTTCTTTTATTTCATAATCCTTTCCTGTAATTTATTATTTTTGAAGATACTATTTTTTTTTCCTTTAGTTCATGGGGAGTTTTAACATGGTTTTCAGATAACTATATTACTTCTATTCTTTCAGGAATGAATCCTGATTCGTTGAGTATTTTGGCTATCATTTACAACACGAGTTTCTTCTCTGTGTTTTAAATTTTCTAGTGCCACGTGATCTTGAGTGGAAATTTCCTTCTGTCGGTGCTTTTATCTCTTCTTCTCTTGCTCAGTTGTGGTTGTCCTCACCTAGGCTAGGTCCCTATTCAGAACCAGGCTGCATGGAGGCAATTTGGGTGTCTTGTTTAGGGGAGCATTGCTGATGCCGCCTCTCGGCCAGCATGTACTTCTAAGCACAGGCTCTGGCTGGGGACCCCAGCTTCTCTCTTCAGCCACTGCAGGCAGCTGTTGGTTATTGGTCATAGCCCAGGCCATAGCTGCAGCTCTTCCTGGGCAGGGTGTCACAGCTAGCCCAGCTTCACCCTGGAAGACTTCAGGGTCTGTTCCCTTTTGCCCAGTGAACTCCCCCAGCAGCTGCATCCAGTCTCCCATTCTAGCACCCAAAACACTGGAACCTCCACCATCTCTCACTGTCTTATTTCTGAACCACAGCAGTTTTCTCTTGTTGTTGAGAGTGGTTATGTATTTTTAATTTAAAAAGAATATTTTACTTATTTTGTTCTCTACTTGAAGAGAAAGGGATATGGATTTCCAGCAAAGACCTATTCCATGAACCCAAGCAAGAACTATAAGGCCTCCCATCCAGACTTCAAAGTCCTTGAGGATAGAGTCATATTTTATCATATCCTCACCAAATAGTCTACACTTCAGAATGTTCTTTGAATGAATGAATGAATGATTGAATACAGATAGAATTCCTTTTTTTAATTGAAACCCTTTTTTCTTTCCTCACTCCCCATTCTGATGATTTTACTCTGAGGTCAAGCAACCGCTTGCTCCCCGCAAATCAATGATTGCTCAACTTATCTTACGAAAATATTGCCTCTTTCTGGTGCCATTCTCAACACTTATTTAAAACTATTTGAACTGTTATTGTTTATTTTTAAAGTAATATGTCCTGTTAAGAGAATAAACAATGCAGACCAGTGTTGCAATCAAGTTAAACATAACATTACTTGTCATTAAAAATAAACGCCATAGTTGTAGAAAATTTAGTCAATACAGATAAGCAAGCTTCAGGGATAAAACCATTCAAAACTCTGCCATTCAGAACTACACATTTTTAACATTTTGGTGTATAACTGTTCATCTTTTCTGTCTGGCTCTAATATGCCCACACTCGATTCACTTTGAATCACCTTAAATTCACCTGTTAACCCACTATTCTTGCGGTGAATTGTAGATGCTCTCCTTCAGTGCAAGTATGGCCATCATATGTGGGTTTCAGCCACAGGAATTGCAAGCATTGCTACATTGTAGGATTATTGTATTTTCATTTTTTTGTTCTGAGGTGGAAGTTGGGAGGTGAGCAGATTCTGACTTACCCGGAAGTGTTTTGCTGAATTTGTTGCTAAAGCAGCCGATGAACATACAGGTGATGAACGTGCAGATAATAAGTTCCTTCTTGGAGGACAGACATTTGCTACTTGTCTAGGGGGTGGGGGCAGAGGCTTTGTCTTCTTTTGGGGTCTGTGATTTCCCACTCCTCCGTTGCTTCCCCTCTCTGTTAGGAGCACCTTTATCTACTTCTCATATTCAGTCAAACTCTTCCCATAAAACAAATGGCTATGTTCACACGTAAGGATGCCACATAAGCCCAGATCATTTTATACATGGAAATGGTGAAGAGGCTCTGGGTGACTTTTCAGGACCAAGATAAATATAAAATCAAGAACTCCCCAATCTAAGTCCCTGGTGCTTGTCAAGCTTCTCTAAGAAGAAGCATCTCCCCTCCATCATGACAGTATGGGGATAGTGGGCTTACAGCACCCACAGTTCCCAGCAGGTTTGTAAGGAAAGGCAAAGAGGAAGAGATGAAGCAGGAACTCTGGGACAGTCGTGGATGGAGAAATTCAGAAGAATTGGTTGCTAACATGTAACCTAAAGAAGAAAAGGGCAAACAGGTAATAATGCGCTATGCTCTAAGATGAAGTTATTTTTACCATCTGTCCGTAACCATGAGGAAAGTAGAAATGAAAAATTAAGACTTAAAAATGCAAAAATAAATTCATGAGGTGGGGAGGAGGCATATGCAAGGTATAAGCTATCTAGTTCTGAGAAAATCCTGGGAAAGTGGTAAAATTAAATTAAGAATGTAAGTAGTCTACGAATCAGAGAATAAAAAAGAAAATGTCCACATTTCTGAAGGACAAAGGTCAGGGAAAAATTAGAGGGTGTGAGCTGAAATGTGAATAAAACCATATTGTTCTTTCTGAGAAGACCCAGGAAAGACAAAGAGTTAATAATGTCAAGAAAAGCAATGAAAGAGGAATTGAATTAGAAATAAGAGAAACTTAAACCACCTTCTCATTCAGAACTATCTTTATATTTTCCCGGGATTAGCAGCTACTCATCATCTCAATGCCAATGCATGTTTCAAATAGTGAGGTATTTATTGGGCACTTATGAGAGTGGTTTTGATTATTTGAGGGCTGACTGAAAAAAACAAATAAACAAAAAGATCTTGCTTTCAAAGAACTGAAAATCCAGTTGGAGAAATGCAACAAAATAATGTAGCGTACACCCATAGTGCAGTGTTAGTTTACTGGAGCAAATGACAGAGAACATGAGGCCTGAGAAAAGACAGGATCCGGTGGTTACAAGAATGACCACAGCAGTCCTGGCCAAGGAGTGGGACTTGATTTGAATAAAAAGGAGGGGAGAGGAGGAGAGGAGAAAATATCATAGCTGAGAAGATCTTACACCCCCAAGGCTAGCACTTTGGCTATCCTTTAATAAGGCATCAGTAATGTTTGTTCATAAAAAGATGGAAGGTGAATGGTGTGGGGGCATAGCTGAGCTTGCTCGTGGGACAGTGAGAAAACAGACCTAGAAATATGAAAAAGTGGATAGCAGATTACTGAGGGTTTCACTAGGCAGAGTTTAGATTTGATAGAGTAGGAAACAACACTAAAAGTTTGTCTTTTTTTCAAAATTAACACACGAATAATAGACTTGTGTATGTCTACAGTTCTACGAATTTTTCTACTATGTATCTGGTAGTTCATCCCTTATCCACGATTTCACTTTCCGTGGTTTCTATTACCTGCAATTAATTGTGGTCTGAAAATATTAAATGGAAACCCCCAGAAATAAACAATTTATAAATTTTAAATTTTGTGTTGTTCTGAGTAGCCTGATGAAATCTCAAGCTGTCTCTATCTGTCCCACCTGGGACATGAATCATCCTTTTGACCAGCATGTCCACATTGTATACAACCCCCAACCATTAGTCACTTAGAAGCCGTATTGACGTGTCACAGTGCTTGTGTTCAAGTAACCCTCCCTTATTTTACTTAACAATGGCTCCAAAGCTATTTATATAACTTTTATTACAGTATATTGTTATAGTTATTCTACTTTGTTATTATTGTTGGTCTCTTGCTGTGCCTCATTTATGAATTAAACTTTTTTATAGGTATGTAGGCACAGGAAAACAGTGTATATAGGATTCAGTTCTACCTGTGGTTTCAGGCATCCATTGGGAGTCTTGGCACATATCCCCTGCGGATAAGGGGGGACTACTGTATATTCTTGGTATCTATCACCACAATCAAGATACAAAACCACTTTTTGAGATTCTTCTAAGTTGTTATGTGTATTAATAGTTTATTCCAAACCAGTTTCAGAGTGCCTGTACCACTTTGCATTCTCACCAAAAATGTTTGACAGTTCTGAGTGTTCTACGTCCTTGGCAGTATTTGATATTATTGGTCTTCTTTTTTTTTTTTAATTTTAACCATAAAATAAGTATATTATTGTATCTTATTATGGCTTTAATTTGCATTTACCACTAGCTAATGAGGTTCAACATTTTTTTTATGTGCTTATTTGCTTCTGCAGATCCTCTTCAGTAAAGTGTCTATTCAAGTCTTTTGGCTATATCTTTTAGTGTTTTTTTTTTTTAACTGTTGAATTTTGAGTATTCTTTATATATTCTGGATATAAGTTCTTTGTTAGTATGTGATTTGCAAATATTTTCTCCTAGTTTGTTACTTCTCTTTTCCATCTTTAACGAAGCTAAAATTTAAAATTTTGATCAAGTTCAATTTATCAATTTTTTATTTCACAGATACTGTCTTTGCTATCATGTCTTAGAACTTCCAGGGAAGGAAAAATATTTTTTCCCTAATACTCTCCTATATTCTCTTGCTGGGGTCCTATAAATTAGACTGACAAAGACAGATTAACAGGAGAAAAGCATGCAAATTTATTTAGTATAACTTTTATGTGACATGGGAGACCTCATAAGGAAATAAAGACCGGTAGAAACAATTAAACCTGAGCATGTTTGTATGAAGTTTGATGAAGGGTGGAAAGTCCTGAAAAAAAGAGTATGAGCTAACGGTAGTAAACTGGGGAAACAGCAAGTTTATTCGGGTTTCTCTCTGTCTCGTCTTCAGAGACAAGAATGCTGCTTTCTTTGGGCATATGGAGGGTGCGTCCCACATGAGAGTCTTATGACCTGCTTCACTGAAGAAGGGGGAGGTCAGAGCACCTGCGTTTTTCCAAATTCTTTCAGCTTAAAATATTCAATATGTGAAGTGCCATATTTGAGGGTAGTGTGTTCTGGACTCTGTCAAACTCTTTGCCTAACCCCAGGTCATGAAGATTTTTACCTGTATTTTCTTCTAAAGCTTTTATAGTTTCACATATTATATTTAGGTTCATTTTGAGTTAAATTTTGTATAAAGTGTGAAGATTAGGTCAAGGTTCTTTTTTTT
>NW_006438088.1:8976120-8980048 GCF_000325575.1 Pteropus alecto
GTTCTAACATCATTGTTGACATATTATTCCTCATTGAATTTCCTTTGTATCTTTACCAAAACTCAGTTGTTCATATTTATGTGATAAGTCTAGTTCTAAATTCTCTATTCTATTCTATTAATCTCTATAACTGCCTTTTGCCAACACACAATGTGTTGATTACTGTAGATTTATAGTTATTCCTCTAACTTTATTCTTCTGTTTTCAAAATTAAGCTATTCTGGTTTCTGTGTCTTTCTATATAAATTTTATTATTAACTTGTTTATGTCTTCAAAAAAAACCTACTGAGAATTCATTTGGAATTCTTTTAAATCTGTAGAACGATTGGGAGGACTGACATCTTTACTCTCACTAAGTTTTGAATAAAAGTGATACGAGCACTCTTCATTTCTGGGAACTTCATTTGCAAAAGGAAGATCGATGAAGACTGTTTTTTTTTACATTTTTCATACAATTCCCAGCCTGAAAGAACTTCTGAGCCTATCCTCACTCAACTTGAACTCTGGTCCATTAGGAACAAGAGGCTCAGGTTACCCTCTCTCTAGGTCCATGCTGGGTGGAGCAGCTCAGTATGTGGCATAGGAGTTGCCATGCCACCAGCCTATATATGCAGCAATCTAAGCCATGCAGTGAGGCTGGGTGAGATGGCAAGAGGAATCCAGGTGTTCAACTGAATCCAGATAAAGCTTTTTGGAGAAGGTGTAGTGGAAGGGCTATACCTTCCACTTGTCTGACTTCCTTGGTGATTTTGAAAAACTCAGCTTTTCTCAAGCTTGTTTTTCTCATCTGTAAAATAAACTAAGTCCAAACTATTAAATGTGAAAATACCAAAATACAGCAATATATCGAGTGCATCTAATATACATGAGATATGTAAGAATTTATGAAGAATTCTCACTTTAAAGACTACAGAGCAGGTGATTATCCAACAGAGCACAGTCTGTGACTTTTACTGAAATTAAGATAGCAAAATTTTTCAACAATACAAAAAAAGCGTAACTCCATGCCTATACAAAATGTGTCTGGATTTACTCATAGGAACCTGATTTTGAGTGGACCCCTATTGTTCTGATTCCTTCATGTGCCCTTAGTATTTTCCCCATTTTAAAATAAGACCATTGAGAAAGCTGTCACCAGAGAACAAAGTAGAGCTCATTCAATACTGGCTATGCTATATGAAAATGGCATGAGGTAAAAATAAAGCTTATCAAAGAATTTGATGGGAACAATTAGCTTCTCAGATCCTGAGATGAGATTTGATGGTTCAGCCCACAGTTTATAGTAGGTCAGTGAAGAGTAAGAAGAATGTGATAAAGATGAGAAATGTCTTCAAGCTTTAAATGTGTGTAGGCGAGTATCAGGGATTGGTGATAATTGCCGCAATGTAAGGTCCATGTCCTTTTCTGAATGAGAGCATTAAGGCAAAGCTGGGGAGGAACATTCCATTTCTCTGAGGATTACTAGAGACTTCTTACAGTCAAGGAGAGAAAGTAAGTACATTTAGTTTGTACCTACTATTGGACAGCTCTTCCAAGGAGCATAAGTCTTAAGATTTTTATTATATAAATCTTTTTTTTTTTAGTGTTCTTTTTACCTTAATAACTTTCAAACCTCTTTATACTCTTGTTGTTGGTGTTGTTTTCCTTCCCACCCCTAAGTAGTGCCACAGTTTCCAAAGTGAAACCTCATATGGAGCCCTGCCCTGACAGATAGAAGAGATAGCAGTGAAGTGATTCTCTCATGACTAGAATGGAGGACTAGCTCTCGGCCCGTTCAGTCTCTTCACCAGCCCATGGAGTCCTGGGGCACCTTCATTGGCTTTGAGCTTTCTCCTGGAGTGCCCAGTCACCGGGCTGCCCAGTCCTTTGCTACAGTGCTTAGAGGCTCAGAGTAGCAAGCCTGGTTCCTGGTCTCCAGCAATATATACATCAGGCCTCCAAACCCTGCCACTGTGATTGATAAAGGATACAACTAGGTCAATCAGATATACCATCCCAGAGTAACATATTCACTTACTAATGTGTTATTTCTCTCAGGTTATATAATGTTTAATCTGGTTTAAATGGACAACATCTAGGCTCCAAGTGGCTCTAAGTGGAGACCAGGGAGGGATGCATTCTTGGCAGTGGTGGGGGGTTTCTGGGCTAATGCTACTTATCCTATCTTGAAGACGTCTTGTTCTCTGCCCAGTAGGAAACCAGGATGTTTCTAAGGCACTGATTCTTTCCTCCTGATATGAAAGTCTAAAAATATAAATGTTACATTGATGATTTTTTTCCATAAAATACTTATAAGACTTACAGATAAAGGCTTACAAGATTAAGGAAATACTTATAAGACTTTTGAAAATGCCAAACCCTGCATTAAAAAAACAAACATGGAAAATGGAGAAAGAGTGAAGAGCAGGAAGAGGAAAAGGAAGAGAGAGAGAGAGAGAGAGAGAGAGAGAGAGAGAGAATGAATTCCTGTTCTAAACCTACCAGTAATGCACTCTATTGGCATTATTTTTGAGAAATGAAAAAGCTGTTACCGTGGACAAGTGGCAAACCAGTTGACCTTTTTAAAATTTTAATAATATGCAGTGAAATTACTAAAACACACGTTGAAAACATGCAAACTGAAGTCCCGGCTTCAAAATTTACCCCATGCCTTTAAAATACCTGTCTATTTTGGGAGATTTCTCTTGAAACAGTTCTCTTACTAAAAGTTTGACATCTTATGTGGACTAGCCATTCAGCACGTGCTCATTCAGCGATCTTACTACAAGCCCAGAGACTAGGATGCTCTGGTTCTAACTTCCTACGTTGAAAAAAATACTCACAATAATTAATCTTTATGATCTGAAACAGCCACGAGGCAATGTTGTCTGGTTTAAGGTGAAGCAGAAATGAGAGTTGTCTGTTCTCTCACAGACCTGTTGTGGGATCGTGAGGAAGACAGAGAGAGCTTTTGCCCTTCATCTCTGCAACAAGGATATGACGCACCACCTTTATAGGGAACAGCTAGTAAAGGCAGAAAGTGTTACAGTTTTTAGGAAAAAGTAAACATGTAAACCATAACCTTGTTTGGTCTTAACTTGTGTTAACATGAGCAAAGTGAAGTACTTTTTTTTTTGGTTGGTTTATTATTTTTTTTAAATGATCAAGTTGAAAGGATAGTAAATCTACCCCAGTTTTATCATGAGAAAGTAAAGCTACAGAAACAACCTTCTGAGTTGCAGGAGGATGACTCGAGCATGAAAAAGAGTTTGTATTTACTGTTTCAATGGCAAAAACTACCTGTAATTATTTCCTCAGTGGGACTGCATAAAACTGGAATTCCATTTAATCTTATACTGAACACTTTCTATATTTCATGTCATGTATTAGAATGAAAATGGAGATAGTTCATCAACACTGATCCGAGATATAAAAAAGAACAGCGAAGCCGAGGGTATGAGAGTGCATAAAAATGTTTTGTGTTCTGGCCAGTACATTGCTTTAAAAGAATTTTACAGTCAGGCCCAATTGTTCATTCTCTCCATGCAGAAGATACTCACATATTCATTTTTAAAAGGGCAAATCAACCATAATTCAGTTTATAAACTGTGAAGCTGGTTGTGAATGTCTGGATGAATATTCATTAGAATCTCTTAATCTGCCATCGACTGTGATTCATTAGGCATATGTAAATATCACTCACTTTAATTGCCCCTAAAATGACTTAACATAATATTGTCATTAGCAAATTATTAGTTATTTGTGTAACTAATGGTACATTATGGTGTGCACGTTAAATCTCCAAATATATGATTACAATTATGATGATGTTTTATGCTGGGGGCTTTCTCAACTATTTGATGAAATATAATGGAGTCATATCAAATCTGCTATGTTAATAGGACAGTTGCAGAACTTTTTTCCGCACCTTGGTGCTGGTTTCGTGTTG
>NW_006438088.1:8980110-9025432 GCF_000325575.1 Pteropus alecto
CCGAAGGTCTCAGGAACTTCCTTAAGTCTGTTCTCCCACATTTTACTTAATGGGCCCAATCTCAGTTTACTTTTGGTAAAAGTGACTTTATTTCCAGAAACATTCACTCCTTGGAAGTGGAGCAAAGAGTACCAAATGTGTAAAGAAAGCATAGAAGACCCTGCTGAAAACTGATGTAAAGGGATAAGGCCAGCATGTAATTTAACCAACTCATAGGAGCTTTACTCTATGGGGTTGTATTTGGGGGCTGCAGCTGCATTTGACCTGTATAAAGTCATAAAATGGTAAGCTGTGTTGCAGCTGTTTTCTCCAGAATTATCATCATCTGTGAAGAATTTGATACTTCCGATAAACCCTTTCGCATTCTTTGCATTGCTCTTTCTGAAAATCTCGTTTACCTATCCCTTCATCTCCAAAGAACTTCTTTTACAACAAACTCGTGTAGAAAAGGACTTCCTCTTATCTCCATCTCTGCAGCAATATCGGGAGATTTTTCAAAGAGAATCACTTACTTTTATCATTTAGAATTATTACAAATTCACTAAGTGAGCTTCTAGGGATAAAGTCGTCCCAGCACACTGGCAGAGAAGCCTACAATTAGTATTCTTCTAGTCTCTGTTAATTGCCTAACTGGTGACAGGAATATGTTAATACAAAATTAGCTCACAGAGGTGGGGAAAGCCTTTTATCATGTTACACTCCTACATATTAGTGCATTAACATGCCATTGATGTTTATAAACAGAGATTCAGACAAGTTCATGTTCCTGTCTTTAATAATGTTCTAGATTAATTGCCATTTCATCTTAATTTAATAAGCAATCCTTTTGGTTAAAAAAATACTTACACGAGAAAAGAAATTATTGAGATAATGACAATATAATGAATATAGATTGTGGTACAAATCTCCTGAAGAGATACCAACAATCCAGAAACATGGTCAAGCATTACTATATTTAAAATAAAGCAAATTTTTCAATCTAACGTACTTCAGATTTAACACTACTGCCATAAAGTAAAACGATTCTGGTTATTTTGATTGATGGTGAGTGATTGAATCCTTCTCCCCAAGAAGCTTGGTTATGAGTTTCAGAATTCTCTCCTAGCCAATATAATTCCTCACAATTTAAAAAGTGGTTGATTGAGGTGCCACTTCTGTGCTATATACCTATTATCTTCTGGTTCACAACCATGCCTGCCTCCTCTACAGACTGTGAGTTCCACGAATCTGTGTCTAGTACAGAGGTTGACAAGTGAGCCAAATTAGGTCTGCTGCCTGTTTTTAAAAAGTTCAATTGGAACACATACGCCCATTCATTTACTATTATAACAGAGACTGACATACCCATCCACAAAGCCTAAAACATTTATTTTCTGGCCCTTTACAGAAAAAGTTTGCTAACTCATAGTCTATAAACAGAATTTTGCCAAAAATGAATGAATGAATGAAGTTCCCCAAACAAATACCTTGTTTATGATTAAAATTTATGCCTCAAATATCTGTAGAGTCAATGATTTATTATGTAGTTAAGTAAAGTTTGGTCACTTATAATTGACATCACAGAGATGTCAAAATATCTAATTTATTTGAGCCCTGATAGTTCTGTTATATAGCTTCATTGAGGTATTTGGCTGGGTTCATATACCCAGACCATTTTTTTTTTATGTTTTATGGTTGAATACCAACTGTGACTCAGAAAGTCACTTTCAATTTTGATCAGACCTCTAGGTCAACCTTAGACTCAAATATAAGCCTTTTTCTTAATGTATGCACAAAGGAAGAATAAAGTATCACTCCTGTGCAGCATGGCTGGTGAGCTGGTAGGGTAACCTAATCAGAGTCTTAAGATCAGATGAGCTTCCTGGGAAAGATCTCTTCCTAATAAAGCTGGGGCTATGAGCTTGACCTAATGACCAAGCTCTTATTGGATGAGAGAAGTGATTTTGAGTACACTGTGAAGGTGGTTACTCAAACTTCCCTATGCCCAGGTGCCTGGATCTACTGAAGTACAAGCAAATTGACTTGAGAATCCCTCAACCTGACATCGTATCAGAACCATCCATGAAGCCGTTGTTGGAAAGGCGATCTGCCATAAGCTCTGAGCTCATGTACATTCTGGCTAGGTACACCCAGAATGCAAGGCCTTCACTGGTCTTTATCAAGGCCATTTTTCAGGGCTATGTTGTAGCAAGCAGTGTATATCCTAATACCTTACTATATGAGAGGAAATCCTCATAATAATGTGCTCAACTGGAGAGATGCCATGTCCTGCTCCCCGTTACTTAAGTGGAAGGAAAGAGGAAGAATCTGCCTTACAATGTCCCAGGCAACCAGTAAATGGGCCTGTGACTTAAATTCAGCCACTGGGGACTCCAACTCCACAGGGGGCTGGCAAAGGAGGGAGGAATATCAAAGATCCCTTCAGAGAAATTGTCCTGTGTTTAGAGGTGCCAGAGGCAGTGTACGGCAACAGAAAAGCTGCTGGTGTCCTGACAAGACTGATTATTTCCTCTAAGAGGCAGATGATAGGCTTTCTGCTTCTTCCCCAGAAATGCCTACCCACTTTTCAAGTCTTATATCTTGTCTCCAGATGCCTCATTTGGTAAGCCACTTATATCCTACCAGTTAGTTTCTTTTTTCCTTAACATGGCCAGAGTTAGTTTCTGTTGCTTGCAGCCAGTAACCCTGACTGATAGAGAACTAAATTGTAGCCATTCAAACACCAACTATATGTGATCCTAACCATAACATGAGAGAAACCGGAAGAGGCTTTCGCCCTTCTTTCCTTCCAGCTTCCCTTAGTTTGAGTGTCTCATAGAAAAGTTTCAGAACATGCATAAAATCAGCTATGGAGATAGAGAACCATTAATTTTTCTATTCTGCCAAAGTGCAAAATTTGCAAATGTTTCATCAAGATAGGGAATCAACAAGGAGAATTATGAGTACCATCTTGGAGAAGGCCTATGGTGCCCAAGGCAAAAATAAAAGTGTTCACTACTTCAAACCGACTATACTCAGCAAGGACTATAATGACAACTGGTTGTTCTCTCTGCCAGAGATGGCCACCCTGGTGGGACTGGATGTCATGCTAGCAACTAAAAGTATTCAGAGAAATTGAAAAATGGGTTTCAGTGACCTTTTCCATGTCCTCTTTGATGACACTCATCCGTATATGGGAATTTAGCACTTTTTTTTAACGTTCCAATTAGAAATGACTAGTCCTCTCTCTCAGCCCCCAGGCTTTTAACAGACTTCTGTGGACACTGCATTCTGCTGCCAGGCTTTGCTAACCAGACCCTTCCCAAATACACTTTCTTGGGGACCTCTTCTCAGCTAGTTAATCTGATAACTCATACACGTTTAGCTCAGGAGAAATCTTTGGGACACCTTTTCACAGAAGTTTGAGATGAATTCATCTTTTTATGTAGAAAAGAGGTTAGGGCTGAAATTTTTATACCTTATTCAAATCTCCATTTTATTACTTAGCACATGTTAAACTATCTCTTCTTAGGCTTTAAGCTTCTTCAATTCAAGGAAGGGAGGCCATGTCTTTGTATGTTTGTCACGTATCACAGTGCCTGGCACATGGTAGGTGTTAAATAAATATAACTGGAGGGTTCATGTCTAGTGTGATCACATGCCAATCTATTATTCCTCTCAAATAGCATTTTAATTTAGGCAAGAGAGTTTTAGAGACTATAAGTCCAGAGTAGAGTACAGGTTTCTGGGGCTGCTTAGGGAGATATCAGGAGACACAGACACTCTAGTTCCTTCAAGTTACACTGTTTTGTCAGGGATGATCATGGTACAAAGAGCTCTTCACACAAGGTGACACTCTTCTTGGCTCAAGCCCTTGCCAGAATCCTGAGCTAATATCTACAGAATTAAATGGACTCATCAAATCTCTAAATTTCAACTACGTCTTCTCAAAAAGAATGAAAGAATAAGAAAACTCAAATGAACATATTTTCAGCAATGGACAAAAGCAGTTAAGCTAAAATTTCAGTCTCTTTGTAGTTACCAAGTAAGATGCTCCAATGATCAGGTCTGCTGATGTATCCTCCAAGTGACACAGACCACTCACCCCTCCACCATGACCTGCGTGTTCCCATGCTGGGATCAGGCACATGCTGCTTTGTGCTCCTGGTCTGTTCTTTCTCCTTTTAGCTTTCCACAGTCTTCTCTTGGCAGATCTGTCCAATGTATCTTCACTCAACCACCTAAGAAATCCTTGACTTCCTGGGAATCCTATGCTGAACACTGTTGACAGGTTTTCCTGCAGAGCTTACAGGCTTCCCCGTTAGGATTCCCTTCTCTTGAGACTGATTTTCCTTGGTCACAACTTAGCTCTCTGGCACATTTGATGCAGTTCTGTCTCCTTAGACACCAGCCTGAGTGTACAACGGTGGGATGTAGAGAGGATCGCAGATATGACTTAGATGCGCATGGAATGTACAGGGAATAGTACGTAGGATAACAGGAACATGGAGAAAGGTTAGTTTTTTTTGCCTTGGCTTCAGTGGGTGGTGTCAGGGTAAGCATCGTAGTGGGGGTGCCTCTCGGAGAACAAGTGGAACTTCCTGCAGACAATGGTACATTCCAGGCAGGAGAAAGAACTTGTAAAAAAAAAAGCAAAGTATGTGAAACATTATGGCATATGGTGATTGCAGGAATAAAGCTAGAGAACTTTTATTTCATTGTTAAGAAATTTGAAAGCCATTCAAAATTTAGGTAGGAATATGACCTGATGAGAGTAATGTTCTAGAAAACTGCAGCGACAGGGTAGAAAATTGATTGGAAAGAATTAAGACTGAAGATGGGACAATCAATACAAGAGACAGTTATAATGTCTGAGTAATGGTGAGGCGTGGGCTTAATCTAATAGACTGAATGGAACGATTATAGAGTGCAAGGATTCCCCCTCATTGAGTTAATTAATACATCCATCACCTCACATATTTTCTTTTTTTTTTTTTTTGGTAAGACCATTTAAGTTCTACTCTCTTAGGAAATTTCAATTATCCAATACAGTGCTATCAACTATAGTCACCGTGTTATACATTAGATCCTCAGGTCTTGCTCATCTTATAACTGAAAGTTTGTACCTTTTTACCAACCTCTCCTGACGTCCCCCACCCTACTCCCTGCCCCTGGCAACAATTGTTTTACTCTCTGTTTCTGGATTTCACTTTTTTTTTTTTTTTAATTCTACATATAAGTGATACCATACTTATATACCATACTTAAATACTATAAGTGATAGTATTTGTCTTTCTCTGTCTGGAGTATTTCATTTAGCACGATGTCCTCTAGGTTTATCCGCGTTGTCACAAATGACAGGATTCTTTTTCTTTTTTAAAGCTGAATAACATTGCTTTATATAGATCATATTTTTTCTGCTTCGATCACGTGGTGACCATTGCATGCGTCCTTTAACTGTCTCCTCCAATCCTCTTTTCTTCCTCCTGCCACCCATTTTTTGTGAAAACCTCAGTTCTCACAGTTCATGCAGTTTTACAGTGACCTATATCTTTATGCTTTTTTCCTTAAAACAAAACAAAACAAAACAAAACAAAAAACCTGAAATGAATTATACTTATTGCTAGTTTGAAGGAGCCCCCTTCTAGAAAAACCTGCTATGGAAGCTCTTGCTGTTGCCTGTTTGACTCCAGGCCAGCTCCCTCCCCAGGGTGCAGTGGAGAATGCCTATGCTCCTAGTGCCTCTATCACCTTTCCAAAAACAACTTTGTTCTTTCCTGATTATAGAATTAATACATGCACATTGTACAGATCTTTGAAAAAGAAATATAAAGAAGAAAGTAAAAATCACCTATAATCAAGACATGACCACTATATGAATATTTATTGTTTGTTTGTTTATCTTTGAAGCTTTCCTCCTCAGGAGATGCTGGCAAGAATAAGCTCCCCCACCCCCACCCCATCCTGTCTGCATACTGACCTGCTTCTGTGTCTCTGTGCAGGTGACTTAAGACTTTCAATGTGATCTTTAAGTTTCAGAAAGTTGTCAGGCTGGGAATAAATGCAGCATTTGAGTGTCCTGGCTGAATTCCAGCTGAAACCCTCATGGTTCCAGGGTCTCTGCTGTAGCTTCAGCTGGATTAGATACCCATTAGTTCTTCTGACCCTGGTTGGAGGAGTGCAGGCACGGATGAATCAGGAGTGGCTGCTTTTAAGTGAAGGGAGCCCTGCTGAGTGGGCTCTGTAAATGATCCCACTGGAGAGGGAAAGCTCTGTAGAGATCAAAGCCTCTGGGAGAGAGCAGGGTGTCATAGACCCTCCTGCTGCCTTCACCCACCAGCACACCCTCCCCAAGTGAGGACCTGCAGAGGTGGAACACCACAGGGAATTTCGCTGTTATGGAATCTTGATATACCATGGAGAATGTGCATGCTTATTGAACACCCTGGCTTTACCCTGCCTAAGTTTTATAAACATTTCACCCATCTTTCATTTAAGGGCAAAGAAGAAATTTGAGTTGCACACATGCCTAAGCTGCACATGCACCTGCAAGCAACCTAGGTGTTGTTGTTTCGATATTTTTTTTTAAATTTTATTTTATTATTAGTTTCAAGTATACAGTACATTGGTTAGACATTTATATAGTTTATAAAATGATCCCCCTGATTGCTCTTTCTCTCTTCTGGCTCTCCACCTAGCCATTACCTTAATGCTAACTGCATTCCCTATGTCATGCCTCCCACCCCATGACCATTGATATTTTGATCATAGACAGAATCTGGGATGCGAAAATCAATTAACTGCCCCAATGAATGGTAGGTGGTAAAGGTGAAAAGTTTATAAGGACCAATAGCCCAGAGACCATGCTGGCAGAAGATGTTGCTTGAACATTCTGTTCATGTAGGAAGGGAGACAGCATACCCTATGCCTTGAACCAGAGAAAATCAAAATATACTGAGTCCAACAGCATCCAAACTTCTAATTGCTGTTGATTTGAATTTAGCACAAGTTTTGCATAATACCAATAAATGACCTTTGTACAGGAGTGCACTTGTTACAAATACCTAGTGCCATTTAATGATGGAATAACATATCTCTGATATGCAGATTTTTACAGCACAGCACTTAAGCAGTTTAGAATTTTACGACAGTGATTGGGCTTCATACAACAACAAAAAAGGGGGGCAATAAAGGCCTGTGATGGATGAGCTAATCCCCACTGGAAAGATACCACGCAATGCTGTGGAGACAATACATTATGGATCTCATTGTGATGATTGGTTGTGAATCTCCCTTCTCATCCTCCCCCAGGTCCCTTCCCGTCCTGCACCCCCACCTGCAGCGTACACAAACTGGGAGGCAGCCTTGTTGTTGGGACACGAGTCTTGGGTACAGATGGGAAAGTCGGGGCACAGCAATCTGCTGTGTGCACAGAATACAGAGCAAAAGGGCCTTGCAGAGAGGCAGCTTGTCAGCAGGGGACAGAACTGGGGGCCATATGCTGTTCTTCTTCTCCCTTCTGTCACCAAGTCTGCCACCTCATCCTTCTGTCAGGGGACACTAATGATGAACATGTTTTAAACAGTTTTGTTTACCTAGCAACAGCTTTTCTAAGAGGGGGTCTTAATTAGTCACCTTAAACAATTTTTGGTTTGGATTTTTTTAAAGCATTCATTCATTTGTTCATTCATCCGGAAGAATCTCTTGCTCATTCCACACACACCATACCCCCACCCCATACCCTGTGGCTGTTGTTACTGTTTCCATGAGAAGTGTGTCTGCATTACAAAACTAGTTTTAATAGCTAATGCCATTTTTCTTTCTTTCATACATACTTTAATACCACAATTAGCTTTGAAGGGTAGATTTTTCTCTACTTGTTGGAGGCAGTACTCCTTTGTGAAGCTCATCAAATAGGATCTGCATTTTAAAATGAAATCCCATTTGGCGAATTTTTTTTCATAATTTTGTACTCCTCATTGTAGTCACTTTCACGTTAAAGAAACAGGCTCAGAGCTGATTTAGCAGTTGACTCAATCATGACAGAAAAAAACTTCTAATTTGAATTTCATCAATTATGTTATTGGTTTTCTTTTCAAATTTGATTCACAAAGCACAGTGAAAGCAAAGTAGCCTCCTAGTGTTTTCTGAGTTACTTTTGCTTTTGGTTTCTGTTATTTAGTATAAAGAAATTGGAATACTATGAATTCATAGGTTTATATTTATAAAAAATTCATGCCAAATTTTTAAATGTCTGTTAAGATGTAAAATGTTCAAAGCCAATTAGAAAGATGTTTCAAAATAGCATCATCCAAAATGATGAGTGAAATACTTTTTTTTTGTAATAAAATTTGTGAAGATAGGTTAACAAACAAATGACAATGCTACCAAAATTGATTAATCATTAACTCTCATTAGACAATAGCTTCCATAAAAATCAAATGACACAGGCTCATTCCTGTAGGACTACCTTACTCTTACATTACTGAACCAGATTCTGCCTTATTGTAAAAAAAACAAACGAACAAACAAACACCTCTTTCAAGCAACTAGTTGTTTCTCTTAGAATCTATGATCCGCTTAAGCCACTGGAATATTCACCATTGAATATCAAACTACATGTTTATTCAGAAGAAGGAGGAGTGATTAAAATGTAGACATGGTAGGAATAGAAAAAACCTGATCCCAGAAGATAGTTCTTAGAATAAATATTATATTTTTGTTGGTAGCTTAATTTGTGTTATAGTAAGTCAAATAATTGTTTTTAATTGAATATTTCTTTTTTCTCCACATGATTGTAGTATTCCAGAAATAGGTTTTAGTTCAGAACTCTAGAGATAACTTTTTTATAGTCAGCTGATATTTTAAAATTTTAATAAATCGACTTTAGTTTTAGAGTAGCTTTAGGTTTATGGAAAAAATAGAGCAGAAAGTACAGAGTTCCCAAATATCTGTTTACCTCCCCCCACAGTTTCCCCTATTATTAATATTTTGCATTCATATGTGACATTAGTTATAACTGATGAAGCAATGTTGATACATTATTATTCAGTAAAACCCTTACTTTACATTAGGGTTCACCCTGAGTGTTGTACAGTTCTGTGGGTTTTGACAAATGTATACCTACATGTATCCAGCATTACTGTATCATATAGAATAGTTTCACTGCCCTGATTATCCCATGTTCCACCTGTTCATGCTTGCTTCTCGCTGTAACTCCTGGCAACCATTGATCTTTTCACTGTTTCTATAGCTTTGCCTTTTCTAGAATGTCATACATTTGGAATCATATAGTAGGCAGCCTTTGCATATTGGCTTCTTTTATTTAGTAACATGCATTTAAGTTTCCTGCATGTTATTTCATGGCTTGATAGCTCATTTCAGTCCTGGTGAAACAAGTTCTACGTAGTAGTGAAAAATGAAAACCAAGAGCCTCAAGTCTTTTCACGTTTATGAAGCATGGTAAGGGTGTTCAGGGGTTTTGCAGGAACATCTGTCATCCCATTGGCAGGCAGGATGGATCTGATTAATTTTACTGGCTTGGTTAATGTGCCTCTTTATTCATCACCCACTAAATTACGCCCTCAGAATACTACACCCGTCAAAAAGACACCCTCCTGGGCAGAGGTGGTCTGGTCTCCAGTCTTGGTTCAAGAATAACAGAAGAACTTCATTCTCTACAAAAGAGTTCTCAAGGCCCCGTGAGAAGGAAGTGGGGGGAAGTTCCACTTCCAAATGTGACATATTTTTGATAAATATACAAAATAATTGTTCTAGCATTAGAGTAGGCATCTTGGAAGACATTCTCTGATTTAAATACTTTCATAATAAAACTTTAATATTAAAAAATTCTAGTTAACTGTAATTAATCTCAATTTAATATAAAAATTTGAGACAAGTTTTTGTACTTTGTTCATTATATACAGTCATTAAAACTAATCTTTTCGGACAATTGAAGATACCATATCAAAATGTTAATTACATAATGTTAAGTGGGAAAAAAATCAAGCTATATTACTAAGTAGAATGATGTGATTTTTATTACATAAAACATGAACATATGCATGTTATATATTTATATGTGTATCAAGAAAAAAACATCAAATATTTCAAAATGAGCTAACGGTAGAGTGTGGAATTATGAATGATTTTTTTCTTTTTGTCTGTTCCTAAGTTTTCTTCAATGAACATAATATATATGAGAACAAAATAAAAGTTACCAAAATCACTTCACTTTCTATTCAGTATGAATGTTAACATGTTAGAGAATAAATCATTGGACCAAACATGTAATACAGATGGAAGAGTCAAATGGAACCTTGTGTCACATTAGTAAGTGTCCAGAAATGAATCACGTGACAAAGTAAAATAGAAAGACAAAGTAAAATAGAAACCCTGAAGTACTGTGCTTCCACATAAGCCTGGACATGACTTCAGAAAAACTAATTAGGAATCATTTGTGATGGCTGACATTTGTGCAGTGCTTTAGTGCTTAGAAAGTACTTTGCTTTTAATTGCAGTTAATTGAATTCTCACAAAAACTCAGTGAGTTTGGTATGAGTGTCCTCATTTTACAGACGAATGAGTTGAGTTCATAGTTCTAACTTGCAGCATTGACAAGACAGTTCCAAGATTTGCACGAACTTCATGAAAATAATGTAAAAAAGAAATTATTTTATGCATTGTCCATAAGGAGAACTCTATAGATTCAAATAATATTGGTCCTTTTGCTTGTTTTGAAATAGGTGTTGAGTTTACATAAGAGAATATCTACATTTATATATTACCTATGCTTTGCTTCTTTGAAAAAAGAATATAAAGTAAGCTTTCCTTTGCCAATCCAGTTTGGTAATATGAATTGCACGTTATAAGCTCTAGAACGCTGCACATCTTTAAAAATATAACTTTAAGTCAGAAGCCTGGATGTTATGTGGTGTTTTTTGCTTTATTTTATTTTATTTAATTAATTAATTAGTTTGTTTATTTTATTTTATTTTTTTATTTTAGGCAAGGCAACCCTTGGTTGACCTCACAGATTGCAAGGACCTTGTCAGCTTACGATCCCTTATTTTTTTAGTTTTTACACCTCCAGCACCTGGTCTTCCTAAGTGGTCTCCCATCCAACTACTAACCAGGCCCGACCCTGCTTAGCTTTGTTTTTTGTAATTGTATACACGCTCTGGTGTGTTAATGAGGAAGCATCACAGTAAAAAGAAAGGGAAAAAATCGAGAGCCAACCAATCCCAATGTTTTTAGTTTCCTCAATCTGCTGGATGCTTCATTTAAAAGTTTACATCTTTTCGTAGAAAAATTAATTTCTCTTTCACAAGTTCCACTCACATTTTGTTGCTAATAAAACCAAGGATGTAAATACTATTAAGTACAAAACAGCATGCTGCATAATTGTTTCAAAGCAATTACAGATTATATCGAGCCATTTGTGGAGCAGAAACAGTTTTTTCCAAGACACCAGCTCCCTGTACCTTGAAATTTTATTGGTCTAAGAATTTCATGCACCATATGTTCAAATATGAGACTAGCTGCAATTGAACAAACAACTTTCTGATATATAAGTGAATGATAACCTGATTTTAAATGTGTTTATCTAATGAGATAGTAACTGTAATTTACAACACATATAAAAACCCCCACTGTTACTCTTGGTACACCTTTTCACTAAAAAGGGTGATGCAGGGAGATATGCTAATGACGATCGGCTTGATTTTTACCAAGTCAGTAATAAAATTTGCATTTGATATTGTGCACAGTAAACTGGGTTATTAGCCTTGAAAATGAGTCTCATAAAATTTAAATATAGGCTTAAATCATATTAACTGTCCTGTACATTTTCTGAGAGGCTTTAAAGCATTGTGTTGCTTCCATAGTGTAGGAAATACAGATGTTTGTTTGCCTTCAGTGGGCCCCCCAAAAGGATACAAATGTGAGCTTGAGAGATGCACTAGAAAAGCATTCACAATTATGCTTCCTGATTTGAGGACCTGGCCCAGGTCAAGTTTACCTGTATATCAAGGAGGCTTGGGAAGGAGTGCCTTTCCAAAGAAGTCTTCTAAAAGGTTTCTGGCTAAAGACTTAGCAGTCAATCCCAGGCCCAAGGCCTGCTTGGACTGCCAACAATAGGACTTTGAAACCCCAATAGCTTGATGATGCAGGAAAGTTGAAAACTGTGAAATCCTCAAAATAGAGACTGAAATGGCAAATTAAGTGCTAAAGGGCCTAGTAGTAGCAATTTCTCCAGTGACTTCCAAATTGAGGGTCCTGCTTCTCAGTCTGCACTAAACTATAACCATGTAGTGTTATGAGAAAGAGACACATCTGAGGATGCAGACCCCTGGTGTTGACTCCCTGATTGAGTTAGACATGCTGCCCTGGCACACTGGGCGTACGTTGCTAAGTAGCCTTGTAGGACCCCAGCAGCAATCTGATCACGGTAATCCACCCCTGAGCCAAAGCCTCAGTCCCACCCTCCAATGACTCACAGCCAAGCCATGTGGAGCTCCTTGGATGTATAACTAACCAGGCCAGGGCTGACTCCCAGGAGACACAGGGAACCCTCCACTTCTAACTCCAAGACTTTCATCAGGATACCACCAGCTCTAATTAAAAATTTTTCTACCCATTAAAATTCAGTGTGATTCACATACATCTCCACTTTCTTTAATTGCTACCCAAGATCTAAGCTCCTTAGATGTCAATCCCCTCCTGAATATATCCCCCCCTTTTTTTCCCTCCTGAATTAGCTTCCTTCTCTATTCTTCTCTTTCCAAATGTTCCATCCTGCCCTGTAGAACTCTTCTTCCATGGGTAAGGGACTCATGTTTATCCTCGAGTTCTTAATTGAATTCTCACTCAGCCCCCTTGCCTTAAAAGAACCCTGGCTCACAGTAAGGAATAGTGCTTCTCCTGCTACCCTCCGAAGGAGAAGCTCCATTTCATTTGCCGCAAGGCTAATGGGAGACTGAATGCCTTTCTTCCTGAGCACGGCCCATCTAGACCATGAACCTTCCATCTCAATGTGAAAATCTTTGCTCGAAGGAGCTCTCTGCACCACTCTTTCTTATTCATCCCTTTTGCTAACATCTATTCTTCCTTTTTCGTTAAAAACTTCAGTACCTGGTTCAGAACTTTCTTCTCCACTGATCTGTTTATGAAGAAGTCTCTTTAGAAAGCTGAGCCTCTTGGTATCTTGTTCTCCTAAGATCTAGTGACTCACATCCTCCAATCACAAACTTCGAACCCACGCTACCATGGATACAACATAGACCTTGTAATCACCCAGATTATCTTGGTCTCTGAACTAATAATTCAGAAGTTCCACTCTCTGACCACACCCTTCTGACCTATTTCCTGATCTATGACCTCATTAGGACCTCTAGTCCCCTACCCCCACCTAACTTCTCCCCATCTAGCTACCCTTCTGATGTTCCCCGTTTTTCTTAGCGTTCTATAGCACTCCACCCCGACCACCTCGAGTGAAACTTCTTTGGCCAGAGCCATTAATAAACTGCATGTTGCTAACTACAAAAGAGCCTTTCCCAGCTCCCTAACAGCATGTGTCTCTACTGGGCCCTCCCTCGTCACAATCTCCTACTGGTCACAATCTCCTCCTGGTCACAATCTCCTCCTGCCACGGGTCTGCAGCACTGCCTCCTAACTCTCCAGCTGTTCAGTGTGAGGGTCACTGGGGCTCCACTGCTTTTTCTTCCTCCTTTAAATGTTGGTGTCCCTCAGGACTTAGCCCCATGACATCTCACTGATTCTGATTCCCCGCAGTGCCCTTGAGTGTTCTCGTTAACTCCCATAGCCTTAAGCAAAGTCTAGATGCTGACAACTCCCAAACAAGTATTTCCTCAGTTACACATATAATTTTCCAATGTGGAAAAGTTATTTAACTTCTCTGTGCCTCAGTTTTCTCATGTATAAAATGGGATAATAATAACACCGACTTCAAGGTTTGTCATGAGGGGAAAAGTGAGTTAATTCAAGGAAGCACTTAAAACAGTGCTTGGTCCTTGATGAGCCCTCAGTAAATATTTCCTACCATCGTAAGTACTATTATCATTATTACAGGGCATCTCTTCTTAGATGCCTCCCTGGAACCTTAAACTTAGTACACTGAAAACCGGAAATGACCACCAGTCACCTTTCTCCTATAAGCTTTCTCCTGCTGGGTCTTCTGTCTCAGTAAGCACTGATATTATTTACTCAAACCAGAAATAATTCAATTCTTCTTTCTCTTTAGCCCATATATCTGATCAGTCACCAAATCTTATAAATTATGCTTCATTTTAAATCGATTCTCTAGCTCCTAAACTAACTGCTAGTTCCCTAAAAACCAAGCCTTTAGCATACCTGGATTCTTGCAGTAGTCTCCTGATCTCTCGACCTGTCCGATACATTGCCCACACAGTACATTACTTAAATGATCTTCCAAAGCCCAAACAGAAAATATCATCTCTCCCATATGAGTCCTCTTAATTGTTCTCCATTGCCCTCAAGAAAGAGTCTAAACTCTTTAGCCTAGTTTATAAAGCTGTTTGTGATGTGCATCACTTATCCTCTGGCACCTACCCTAAAGCCCAGACTCTTAAGACTCCTTTCACTCTGTGCCGGAGATCAACAAACTATGGTCTGAAGGCAAAATCCAGCCCACTGATAGTTTTTATATGACTTGCCAGCAAAGGATGGTTTTAAGTTATTTAATGTGAAATGTAAAGACAAACAAAAGCAAGAGGATTAGCTTTTTAGTAAGAACAGTTGCTTCAAGAATTTAGGTCATTGCCTCTTGGCCCACAAACCCAAAACATTAGCTTCTGGCCCTTAAGAAAAAAAGCTTGTCAACTCTGCAGAATGATCAATTCACTAAACTTCTCTCAGTTCCTTGACTCTATATCTTCAGGACCTAACTCTTGTTCATTCTTCAAATATTAGCTCACATGTCACCTTTGCCAGCCAGACTTTTAGATTCTGAAAATCGATCTTAAGTACCCGTCTCCTTAGTTAAGTTTATTCATAAGTATTTTATTCTTTTCAGTGCTATTATAAATGGGATTGTTTTCCTAATTTCTTTGTTACAAGTCCTTTGTTAATGTATAGATACACAGTTGATATTTGCATGTTCAACTTTAATGAATTTATTAGTTCTAGTAGCTTTTCAATGGATTCTTTAGGGTTTTCTTTATATAAGATCATGTCATCTGCAAATAGAAACAATTTTACTTCTTTCTTTCCAGTTTGGATGTCTTTTATTTCTTTTTCATGCCACATTGCTATGTCTAGGATTTCCAGTACCATACTGAATAGGAGTGGCGACAGTAGGCATCCTTGCCTTGTTCCTGATCTTAAAGGAAGAGCTTTCAGTTTTTTATCATTGATATAAGCTATGAGTTTTCACATATGGCCTTTATCATGTTGAGGTAATTTCCTTCTATTCCTTGTTTGTTGAGAGTTTTTATCATGAAAGGATGTTGCAATTTGTCAAATAGTTTTTTTTTGCTTTGTGGTAAATGGTATGGAGGTTTCTCAAAAAATTAAAACTAGAGCTACCATATGATCCAATATTCCCACTTCTGGGTATTTATCAAAAAAAATGATAATCAGAATCTTGAAGCAATATTAACACTATTCACAACAGCCAAAATGTAGAAACCACTGTCTATGAACAGATCAATGGATAAAGAAAATGTGATATATATATATACACAAGGTGTCTAAAATAGTCAAAGTCATAGAATCAAAGAGTGTACTGGTGGTTGAGGGAGGGGGAAGTGGGGAGATACTAATCGACACAAGTAAAGTTTTAGTTAAGCAAAATGAATAAGCTAGAGATCTGCTAAATGTTCTAAATGTTCTAAATGTTCCCAGCAAACTTTAAGTTTTTTTTCTTTCCCAGCATTTATTACATACAAGAGGCCATTGTTCATTCCGTAACTCTTAGAGTAGTATAAGGCACAAACAGGTCTTCAGTTAGCATTTGTTCATTATTTCAATTTAAAGAATTAATTCATACCTCCATCTTAATAAAGACTACATTGTGCTGTAGTGGTATATTTGTCTTCTACATTGCAGAATATGAATTCCTTGATTGTGTGCTTTATCTCTATATCTCTAGTATCCAATACAATCGCAGCACAGACTAAATACTAAAGAAATATTGAAAATAACTAGATAAGTGTCCTTAAAAATATTTTTTATTATTATGGTGACATCAATTAATGAAATCTAATAAGTTTCAAGTATACAATTCAACAGTCAATCATATATATATTGCAATTGCAATATGTGTTCACCACCCATAGTTAGATTTAAGTGTCCTTAGTGTTAATAAAGGCACTCCTCAAATAATCTTGTATGCTGTGGAAGCCCAAAAGGTGAAAAGATCTTACAGTAATGTGCTCTTTGAAGTGGATTTGAATTTGCAAGTCATGTCTTTCAGTAGTTAGCTCCTTAGCCACTCTTTCTGCAATTCCAAAGACTACCAGCAGGTGTCAGCGGAGACTTTTTAGATCATCTTTAGATTCCAGGATAAATAACTGAAAGGTATGATTAAAATTATGTGCAGACTAATTTTTAACTTTTTTCAGCAAAAACATACCGATTTGCAGAACAGTATAAATAGTGACCAAAAACTAATTAACTTTGTTTATATGTTACCTGTATTTAAAACACCTTAGAATAATATAAAGAGAACAGTGACACAAAGATCTAAGCTTTGTCCTCGATAGTCAACTGTTACCAGTCAATACTTCCCTTATCTCTAGTTAACCTTTTCAACTGGAAGAGACATTTGAAGTTATCATACCTAACTGGTTTTTAGAGCCTCTGCACCCTGCTTTTCCCTGATTCTGTCCGATGAATTTCAGGTCTTTCCTCCTAAATGTCGGAATAAAAAAGAAACAAAATAGATGACTGCAGTTTTTCTCCCTTTTCTACATAAATTTAATATAAACCATGTGACGGTTTTCTTTATTCAAGCTAGATTTTCAATAAGATTAGGGTGGTGAAGGAAGGAAGGAGAAAAGAGAATTCAGGAGACTTAGGAGGCCATAGTAAGAGTGATATTAGAGATTCCCACCATCCATAAGAACTACATAGTATCTCCTTTATCTAGACTCTCTAAGTTTGCAGAAGGAATCTGCTTGTTTAAAATAAGAGACTCTACTCATTGGGAGTTAATTTTTTTATGGGCCTTCGTTCTGCATAAACCAACAGTTAACTATAATGGAGAACAAACTGAAGTCACCTCTTACCAGACATCAGCTTCATGCACTTCCCCAAAAGAATATTCTCAGTAGGCCCTGCTTGTGTGCAGTGTGTGCATGTGTGTGTGTGTGTGTGTGTGTGTGTGTAAAAGGAGGAGAAAGCAGAGCTATTTTTAAATTAACAAAATGTTAAGAATCCTAATTTTCTTTTTTGAAAGAGAATAAGAAACCTGAATAAAAACCATCAAAATGTGTTTATAATTTATGTTTCTAAGCTTTTAAAACAATGACTGTATGTTTCTTAATTAGGGACTATTTTATTTTCATAAGGCAGAAAGGGGATAATACTTTCTAAAATTGTAGCTTGGGAACCTAGGTTTCCAGTTTTTCCATCAAATTATACCTACCCAACAAAACTACAAAAATTATTGGGGTAAATTAAGTAATGATTTCAGCTGGTTTTACAGTTACCCCCAATCTTCTGCATCAGAGAATTCTACACACCGGAAGCCGCCATACATGTGTTTTTATCCCGTGTGATTTCCCAGACAAGTTAGCACTGAGGTGTACTGGGTACAGTTTTTCCACTCAGTGTTGCATTTTACTTAAGGGCATTTTAGAGTCCAATATGTATGTAACAGAAAGCAAACATTTTACGTCAATACATTCAGTGACAGCTGCCTCTGAAAAAGTCATTGCCACATGTATTTATTTCATTCTGATCTGACACTAATCAAGTTCTATGAGTATCAGCACACTGAGAGGCGTCATTTAGTTAGGCAGCTTGCCAGACTTGGACAAAAAAACATTCGTACCAAACATGCCTTGTGATCATTGTCTTGAAACCTGAGCGTGGAAGGCATTGTCCTGAAGTTACCGGAAAGTTCCTGTCTGCAGGGCCACACCCTGAGATACATTAATTTCTGTTCCCAGAACACATCTCCATTGTTTACTCAGAAAACGCTGGCACTGATTCAGCACTGATCTGGTTTCACTGAACATGTGCTGGGATAGAAGCCCAAACTTTCATAGTTTGAGGAATCTTTGCTGGTCCACATAAAAGGAAAGCTCATCCCCAAGTACAGTTTCCCTCGACTCTTTCTTTTTTTGTTAATAGAAGGGATTTTCAAAAATGGCTATATAGCAACAAAATCATAGTCTCTTGCTCAATGGAAATATAGTTACCAAGTAGTACCAAATACAGCCGTGGTTCTGATTTCAATGTTTTACTTGTAGATTGATGGCAATTTGAAGATTTTTGAGCCAAAGCAATAAGTGTTTTTTTGCAATTCGCTTTCATCTTCCCTTACTATGTGACCTTTTACTTGGGAACACTGATTGCTTTCTGCCATTTGCTTAATGATTTTGACTTCATCCCTTTGGGCATCAGATTGGAGTAATAAAAGAAACAAAGAGTCACGTTGCCCTATTTCTAGTAATATAAACGAAATTGCATGAAAACTAAAGCCAAAAATAAGTATTCAAAAATGCAAATGCATTTGAAAACAGATAATAAATTCCAGAAAAGCTGTTATGTTGTTTTCAATTTGAGCTGACATTAAGTTTTAACTCTATAGGAATAGAGTAGGAATAGAGGTGGACAACACCAAACAACTGCTTTATGGCCCAGTTAGCCTCAGTGTTCATGTGCTGAGTGCCCTTACTCCCGAATATGGAATTAATTAGCATAGGGTGTGTGGCAAATGGATGGGATCCTTAGATAGGGGAATTAAATTTTGGTATGGACAAGACAAACCCCCTTGTTATTGTAAGACAGTCCTTGAAACTATCCATCATATTTACCGCATTTCTCACAGGAGGTTTTCTGGTGTTTATTTTGCCATTCATTTGATAAGTAAACATTTACTGAGCCATCACTATGTCCAAGGCTCTGGTATGTGTTACCATATGGATATACATGTTGTCATGTCCTGGTTCTTGTTTTCTCTGAACCTCTAACATTAATTTAAAAGAAAGAGAGAGAATGAGAGCATAAAACATGTTCTTTTACACATTCTAAATTATTGTTTAAAACACCAGAAATTTTGTATGACGTACATAATTCGTTTTGTGTGTTATATAAAAAGACCTGTTAACTTCCCAGGAGAGTGAGGAGCAGGGAACCATTTCTTTGACCAAATTATTTACACATGACTCAGGCTTCAATCTATTGCTAGAGAGAAAATCAATGAGACTTCCTATCCGATATCCCCTGGCCCTCCAGATCCCATCCACTCTGTTCTGCGTGCTGGGAGCCAGGATTCACGGACCGGCTCAGAGCGAGCCCTTGCCCTCAGACTTCCGGTTGGGTTTGGCCAGTCCGGGGCACAGGCAGAAGATGAGAGGGAATAGGAGAATGCAGTAGGGATTTCCATTCCTAGCTCCTTGAGGGCATCTCTTTGGTGGCTGATTTGCTTGAACTCATTGCAGCCCTTGTTCAGCAGCCCTCTCCACACAAATCTTTTCCTTTCTCTCCCTCTCTTCCTCTGGCCCTTGCCTCCCCCACCAGGAGTGGGGGTTACATAGAACCCCAGATGTTATTAGTCCCAGGCGTTGTAGTATCCCTTATTTTTTTAAACCTTACTCACACTTTTGCTAATTGCCCCTTTATTAACCTCTTTGAGTTACCTTATTTGCATGTACTACTTCCTTCCTATCAGACTCTGGTTGATACGTCTATTGTAGAAGTTGGTGCGAAGTTACACATTAATGTGTAGGATCCTTGAAACTGTAATCAATCAGAAGTAGAAAAATTGTAATAAAGAGTTAGATTTTATTTTTGATGTTTGCACACAACTTTTAATCCTTAATCCTCCCTCTTCCTCTTTTGCCCTTTAACTAGACAAGCTGATAAGAAAGCCTGATGGAAAGTTTGTAAGTTTCTCAAAAAATTAAAAATAGAGCTACCATATGACCCAGCCATTCCTTTTCTGGGTATTTATCCAAAGAAAACCAAAACACTAATTCGAAAAGATATATGTGCCCCTGTGCTCACTGCAGCACTATTTACAATAGCCAAGATATGGAAGCAACCTAAGTGCCCATCAATAGATGATTGGATAAAGAAGTTGTGGTACCTACATATAATGGAATATTACTCAACCATAAAAAAAAGAATGGAATCTTTTTTTGCCACAATATGGATGGATCTAAAAGGTATTATGCTAAGTGAAATAAGTCAGACAGAGAAAGACAAATACCATACAATTTTACTTATATGTGGAATCCTAAAAATAAAAATAAAAATAAAACAAACAGACTCATAGATACAGAGAAAAAAACTGATGGTTGCAAGATGGGAGGGGGTTTGGGATGCGGATGAAAAAGGCGAAGAGATTAGGAAGCACAAACGGGCGGTTACGAAAGAGTCACAGGGATGTGAAGTATGGCATAGGGAATGTAGTCGATAACATTGTAATAACCATGTATAGTGCCAGGTGGGTACTAGACTAATCGGAGGGATCACTTTGTAAATTATATAAATGTCTAACCACTAATATAAAGTAATATTTACTATCAACTCTAATTGGAAAAATAAAAATTTAAAAAAAAAAAAAAGAAAGCCTGGGCGCTCCCTACCTCGGTTTCAGGAAATTCAAATCAGACAAGCCCTAGCTGCATCTAGCAACCCTCCCCCTAGCCCTACCCACTAAAGCCACCACGAACACCAAGCCAGTGCCCTTTCACTGCTCTCTCAAACCATCCCAGACCTTCTTGGGAGGCTGCCCTGCTCTCCACAGAAAGCCTCATTATGTGAGCCATAAACCTTTTCATACCCTCTCAGTGCATATGTGGCATCACCCATCTTGACATCTGAACCAAATTTGGTGTGGAGGGGTGGGGATCTGTTCTGTTGCTATGGAGGTGACCGCAATAATCTTCATCCACTAACTGTCAGTGAATTCTCATTCAGTGTACACAAACTCATCCAACACAAATTCAGCAACACGCAATCAGCTAACAGAAGGAGCAAGGGTGAGAGCTGCTGGTGGCCTGCTATTCCAGTCACAGAGCCTTCTCCCTGTCACAGAGCCTTCTAAACCAAAGTGCCTATAGTCCCTGGACATATGGGAGAGCAGACCGTGCTCTCCCCTCCTGGCCTGCCTCCCTCCTGATGCTTCTCAGTGTAAGTCTCGGGTAATCCAAGAAATTTGTTCAAGGGAAACGCATTGGCGATATGAGACTCTCCTCATTATAAGTCAACTCTATAACTACCCCTCACCCCCCCACCTCCGAGAATATTCCGGCCACCGCTAATACTCCTTCAGGATTTACTAAGTATTTACTTTTTTAGCTAAGGCTGTTTTTACCTGTAAAGAATTAAAATGCACTCAGGCTAGCTTACTGAAAGGAAAAGATGGCTGGGAGAACAGGGTGATACCTCAGGAATCAGGACATGCAGATAGGCCTCACTGGGAACCTTGCCCACTCCCCTTCTCGCTGCATCTATATGAACTGTTAAATTATGCAGCATTCTGACAAAATCCTCAAGCTGCTTTCTGCCTCCGATCTTTCCAACAGGCTGATCCCTCTGCCTGAAGCACTTTCCCAGGCAGAACAGTTGCTTGGTGAATTCCTATTCATCCTTCAGCTTTGATGCCCCGTTCTCTGGGATGCCTTTCTGCTGCTCGGACTGTCTTAGAGCTCTCACCATACCGTGTGGGGATCACATAAGGGATTCTTAACTATATCCCTCATGTGATGAAAAACCATGTGAAAACTAAGACGGTAACTTAGGGCTGCCAGCTGAAAAGCAGATGCCTAGGCAGATCTGGATTTCAAATAAATGACAAATTCTTTTTAAATATAATTGTATCCCATATGATATTTTTATATGCTAAATCTGGTAACTGTTTCATGATTTTCTTCAGCACCTAACACAGAGCCAGCACAAAGCGAGCATTCAGTAACTATCTATTGAATAAGTAAAGGTAGATGTGATGAGCTGCATGCTGATACGTGAGAGAAGTCCCAGCAGGGGAGGGGATCATACCTGTGAAAGGAAAGAGCTCACCTCTCCCACACACTACCTCCATTCATAGCACATCCATAAGTTTCAAACTGAGTATCAACTAATAGAAGCAAATTTTACAAACAAAATCAAATCAATTATGGGATTCAATTATGTAGATTTTCAAAGACAAAATCTAATTACCTAACAATAATGAAGAAACCTTATCCAGAGAGAGTACGCAATGATGACCCTGATACTCACATATTTCCTCCTCAAATGAGATTTAGATAAATGCACTCTTAATAGAAGGCTTAAACAGAAGCAAGGAAAGTATTAATTCTGCCCTTTCATATTCTACATTTTCAAAGACCTAGCCTTGAGTCAGTCCTAGGTGAATAATAATGACCCTAGAATTTATGGAGTCTGGAGCTGTGTTAAAATGCGTACGTGTGCCAGTTCATTTATTTTGCCTAACAGTTCAGTGGAGGAGCAGCCAAAGTTGAGATCTCAAGACCTAACTTGTATGAGCACAAGATGAGAGGCATCAGAGCAGGACCTGTGCTCGTAACAGTCAAATCGTACGTCCTGTCTGCATTCTTGACTTTTGAAAACATAAAATAATCACGTATAAATATTCATTTGAATTTTTAAAAATTCATCAGTGAGAAAAACAATATCATTTCAGAATTAAAATATAAATGGTTTCTGCGTGATTAAAGAGAAAATGCATGTGGCTGAGAGAGGGTGGTCTGTCTACTTGGTGGTCCTCAAAGGCGTTTGAGTGACAGAAGAATAATTGTTGAGATATTGCTTCAGGAAATGTGTTGTTGACCTCCTCCTGGTCTTTATAGCTTTTCTATTCTAATCTAATGGTTTGTTCTGGTGAGAGACCTAGTCTCAATCTACCCAGCTCCTATGACCTTCACAACTCTAGAGGACACAAACTCCACACCAAAGGGTCTGTCTAGTCTCCTGAACACTATTGTCTTGAGAACCAGGTCCCTCCTAGTCCTCAGGCGCCACGCTTAGTTACTTGGCCTTGATCTCCCGTTCATTCTCTAGCTTTCTGTCCTGCTTCTCAGACATGACATCCTGCTCAGAAGGAGCAGGGCACCAGTTTTCATTTGCTCAGCGATTGCAGCAAAAATAATTCCTACTCACTGATTCATTGATATGGCTCCAAGTCCCTGCCATGGGTCAGAGCCAGGGCTTCCCTCGTCCCCACCACAGGAAGGAGAGTGGAGGCCATGGGCAGTACGAGTGGAGGAATCTGGTGGAGCAAACTTGCGAAACCACGAAAATGATAAGTTTACTCAGTGAGCAAAAATTATGCCTTCTTTTTTTTTTTTTACTTTAATAACCAATGTGATAAGCACTTCATGTTCTCTCAGGAGAGAAATAAAAATGTGTTTCTAGCTTTTTATTACAAATGTTATGTGTAGTTGCTTTTATGATGAATTAGTAGAACTCCTCGAATTACTCGGGAACAGGCTGAACACGATGGGATGAGAAGATCCATTCCCACAGTAACTCTACAAAGCAGGCTAATTCTAACACAAGAAAAGTATAAGAACAGTAGAAAAAAAAAAAAAGATTTTTTTACCCCTTTCCTTGCTATTAGTAGCCCGACCTTCTAGTCTGGGCCTCTTCTAAGGGCTCCGAGCTTCTTTCCCCAGCTACTTATCCAGTGTCACTTCTCAGTTTGTGGCTATCTCTGTAGGAAGGAGCCAGCCAAGGTAGTGGGATTTACATGCTTAGTTTTGTTCCAGGTAACATGGTGGCTTTGTAGCTCAGGAGGAGACGACACAAGCCATGGTAAAGAGGTTGCACCTTTCTCACATTTCTCAAGTGTAGACTACGGACATTGAGGGGAGGAGCAGCTTGGATCCGTGCAAAAGGTGGAAGCTTTGACATCAGAGACCTAACAGGAATCTCTGCTGGTCACTCGCAAGGTTAAGATTCGCCTCTCAGAGTCTCCATTTTCCTCACATGGCGATGGAGTATAGTGACAACTGCTGTGTTCTCCATGTTTGTGTCCCCCCAAAATTCATATTTGAAAAGTGATTGGCTTTGGGGGGAGATTAGATGATGAGTATGGAGCCATCATGATTGAGATTAGTGGCCTTATATAAGAGACTCCAAAGAGCTGGCTTGCCCCTTCCATTACATGAAGACACAGCAAGACATCTGCAGCCCAGAAAAGGACCCTCACCAACCACGCTGGCACCCTGATCTCAGACTTTCAGCCTCCGAAACTGTGAGCAGTAAATTTCTTCTGATTATAAGCCATGTAGTCTCTGGTATTTTATTATAGCAACCCGAATGAACTAAGCTAACACCTTACAAGATCACCATAAGAACTCTAGAAAGCATATTTAATGTCATAGCAGACACTCACCAAAAATTGCTGCTATTCCCGAATGATCTGAGCCCTCCACTTCTTGGGCCTCTGCATCATCACGCCAACCACAAGTTCATATTCATTCCTTTACTTAAAAAGAAACGAAGAAACCCTTTTTTTTTTAAACCAAAGTGCCTATAGTGCTTACAGAGAACAAAGCATAGTGAGGCTCAAGGAAAGCTCATAAGCAAATAAGCAGGAAGCCATGTTGTGTGGAGGGTCAGAAGCAGAAATTATAGATTAGACAGACTTGGATTAGATTCCAGGCTTTGCCAGTCAGTAGTCGTGCAACCTTGGGCAAGTTGTTTTTCCTTACCAGGCCTGTTTTCCCTTTTGTTAAACGAGAAAAAAATGGTAGTTATCACATGAGTATTTGTGAGGATTAAATAAGACACTTTATTTAAAATGATTCGCACAGAAACAGGTACCAGTTTTTAATGGACAAGAACCATGATGTGTGTCCTAGGTCCCCTCTGCTCTAGTTCTAGTTCCTTTCTTTCCAATTTTGTTACTCGCACAGTTTCAATAGCCTCCTATTTGAGGATGATTCATAGTATAAGTCTACAGCTCTCTGGAAGTCACAAAATCATTTTAAACTCAACATATTCAACATTGAATTTAGGATTTACCCATCTCCATATCCTCGGAACTGCCTCCCCCAAAATCCCTACCACACTGAGTGGCACCACCAGCACAGAAAGTTTGCCACCTCTCTCTCCCCAACCCATCCCACTCCAAGTGTCCAGCTATCACTAGTCTTGTTAGTCTTACCTCCTAAGTTTCTCTCAAATTTGTGTATATCTTCCTATCCCCAGGGGCACTACTGTATTTCAAGCCACCAGCATCTTTCACCTGGATTGAAGAAGAGCTTCTTTACTGACTTTCCTTCATCTCCTCAAGTCTCCTTCCAACTTATTCAAGAACATGAGTCTTCAAAATACAAATAGCTTCATGACAGCATGACCACCCCTAGTTGAAATGCCTACAAAGCCTCCTTATACCTTTTAAGTTAAAGACAATACCTAACAAGGTCTAGAGGGTTGTATCGTCCTGCCCCCAACATGGCCTTCTTTCACGACCACATACTTGCTGTGCTCCCTCTGCCACAGGGCCTTTGCTTGCGCCATTTCCCTGTGTCTAGAAAGTTCTCTGCTCCCTTCTTTAACTTTAATGCCTCCTCCACATCTCACTAGAGTGGCCCTTCCTCGGGGAAGTCTTACCTAACCTTGTTGGGTTGAGAAACCTGTGATCTGCTACTTTATTCCATTCGTCACAATTAAAATTTTAAATTCACTTGTATGATTTTTGATTAATATCTTTCTCTTTGAACATATAGTTATATCATTGAGGGCAGGGTCAGTGTCTGTTTTTGCTCATTGCTGCATTTCTAATAAGGGGCATCATGCCTGGCATGTGACTGGGTTCGATGACCGTTTAGTGAATGGAAGCCAGCGGCAGAGTGACTAAAAGCCCTGTGGAGTGTGCTGGACCTGACCTGTACTGATCTGTGAGAATTGATTTTTAAATTTTCAGGATCTTTTCAAGCCAGTGTTAAACCTGGACTTTATTTACAGAAGAAATTCTGTAAACTTATAAGTAAATAAGTTATAAAAAGGAAAGTCAATATAAAGTCAAAAGTCATTACTTCCCAGTGATGTTACTATTATCGATGCTCTTGAGGTTATTTGCATCTTGTATCTGTGGGAGGGAAACCCTGTACCCTGGCATGTCAGTGTGCGTGTCTTCCCACGTCCATGCTCTGAGTCAGCCATTTAAAGTCAGCCATGATGGAAGTACTGATACTGTAGAAATAGACGAATGCTGCAAATCAGGGCTTGATTAACTTTTGCTGGTTGTTAGAATATAAAAAATAATCAAGAGAATGTTAATAATAGAGATTATACACAAAAGTGTGCCGCATCTATAGCAGTCACACTGTGAATAGTACCAAAAAACTGAGAAAACATTCTTCCAGCATTCAAAGACTATCATCTAATTCAGCAAAGAGATGGCTCATGGCACAGAAATGAATGAAGTTCCAACATATGTCTATACTGTTTTATTTTTGTCTGACTTGTTATCATAAACAAAAACGTTCGTTTTCATTTAAATGAAGCAAAAGAAAATAAAACATAGAGCGGTAACGATAAAGCTAGAGAGGAAGGGTAGAGGAGGCACTGCAAAGAGACCAGTAAGAACTAGAAAGATTTGGAGACATTAGGTGATTGAGAAGATGTTGGTTCTAGAGAGGGTGATTCATTTGGTCATTAGTGCAACAATCATTTATTGAGCGATAACTAGATGCCAGGCACGGTGCCAGACTCTGTCAAGTCAGGCTTGTGGTTTCCGGTCCTCACCTCCCATTCCCTGCCAATCAGCCTTTGCAAATTACCCATGACTATATGGCTTTGGCAGAGGACACCATTGCCTTACATGCTGAAAAATTAAGGGGTCACCTTCCTGTTTTTATTTTACTTAAACTCTCCATAACAGTGGACATTGTTGGCTATTCTCTGCCTTTTAAAATTTTCTTCCCCCTTTGCTTCTAGAAAACTCCTTTTTCTTAATTTTCCTGGAACGTCTTTATCTGTTTCTTCTGATTCTCTTTTGTGACTCTGTGTTCATCCCTTATTCCTTCCCAGCAGTGTTCACCAGAGTTGTCCTTCGCCCTCAGGCCACACACTTGCCTTCAGTGATTCCATCTGCAATGGCTTCACTCACCACCATGCCAGAGAATTCCCAGTCCAGGCCACACTAGCAGTCAGTTTGCTGAACAGAGTCACTCACGTGTCCTTCAAGCTCAACACGAGCCAAAGGGAACTGGGCATCTTTCCTTTAAAATTTGTTCTGTCTCCCGTAGTCTCAAAATGTTAACACCATTCACCTAGCTGCCCAAGTCATTAACTTGGCAGTCACCTTATCCCCTTCATACCTTCTCCCTTCGGCATCTAATCACCACTGCTTTATATTGGTTTTCTCCTCCTGTTTCTCACAGCCAGTCTTCTCAAAATGTATCAGATGGACACTGGAACGACTCATCCCCTGACTACAGCCTCACCCTCCACGCTGCTATCACTTCATTTCCCTATTTAAAATTCCTCAGTGACTCCACATGGCTTGTAAGATGAAATTCAAGTCCACTGGTTTATTACATGTAGAGTCCTTCATAATTAGCCTTCAGTGACTTCTCCCTGGCCTCTACTTTACCAGGATTTCATTTTTATCACCAAGCCAAAGTTCATTTAGATCCTGAGACAAGTTAAGGCCTCTCATACACGCTATTTTATCTGCTTGAAATCGTCTTCTTTCCTTTTTTTGTCCACCTCAAATCCTTCAGATTTAACCCTGTTTTCCCTAATCTTCAGTCTGATTGTACCTCCCTCTCCTCTGTTCCTATAATGCTTGATGTGGCACTTGTCTTTCCTGTACACATATGTCTTTCCTGTCAATTTTTGGGAGACCATGATTTACCTCACTCATATTTTCCCAAGCATGCTCTTACCCACCCTCAGGCTGATCTGCCATAAGGTGCCCTTATTTGTGGGCGAGTACAAGTGTGGGGAGAGGGAGGTAAAGGAGAGGAGATCAGAGGGGGAAAGAAGGGGAAGGAAGGGAAGGGAAGGGATGGGAAGGAAAGAGAGGAGAAAGAATGGGGAAGATAAGAGTAAGGATAAGAATATAAGCTTGTTGATAAAGCTTGGAGTCAAAAGTTAGGAGAGAGCATTTCTTTGGTTACCCCACTTTCTCCATGAATTACAAAATGAAGTTGTCTTCTGACTTGGGAGCTGGAAGACAGTGATAAAATTTTGAAATAGTTAATGGAGAAAAGGAGGAGGCGTCAACTCAGAACATGCAGCATAAATGGCCTGGCTGAGGTCACAGACCCAGAATTTATAGGGTCCCTGGTTAAGATTTTCTGTGGCATCTGTGATGGGTTTCTATTGTGATCAAAGCCCCCTGCTTCTTTCTTGCTCTGGGAAAACTCTGTGGCACATTGGCAATTCCACACTTAACAGAGGTCAGTCAGGGAATTGACCTACAGGGTTTCTGTATCTTTTGCCATTAAGGACACACAGAAAGCTTGGCAGCCTCCAGAACCCAGTTTCCTGGGCTTCCCTGAGAATGCTTCTGGAAGACAGCACCCCCTTACCTAGCTGAGCAACTCTAACTGGATATATTCCAGAAAGAATGTCACAGCTTAGGACATTCCACTTGCTATGTGGTCAAAAGCATTATCTACCTGACATTGAGCTTCCTTCAAATGACTGTGACATCTATTCTACCATTTATGTTGATATAGAAATAGAGATAACCCAGCCTAAAACAATCATCAGTTCAACTACAATTGGCCATTAAAAAATGTAACCAGCCTGGCCTATGTGTTCCCCATCTCTCTGAGAGCAGTCAGTACTGCAGCATTTGGCTTTTAGCCCCAAATCCCTTTACGAGGGCTGTGTAAGGTCACAGAAAACCACACACAAAAGGATCCCAAAGAAACTGAACCTGGTTATTTTCCCACATCTTCGGAATTAGGAGCTGGGAAGAAATGGCTCTCGATTTTATTGGCTTGCCTCATTGAGAGGATAGCCACCTCTCTCAAATTGCATATAATAGTTTCCCACTAAAATATTCATCAACCTCTTCTCAAGGGCATTGATACCTCAACTATGCCTGAGATTCAAACGATTTGTGAAAAGTACTGCTGGATGAAGTACTGCCCAGAGTGCAATTCTTTGTAGTTAGGAGCCAAGGCTGCTTTCCATAATTTTGGTGACAAAACTGGAAACCTGATTACTCAGAGCTCTAAAACTCACCTTTGCTTTGTGAATGAGGGTATATCCACAGGTTCTCCTAGGGATACAAACTGATTCAAAAAGGCAAAGGAAGACAGTAAAAATGCTTATAGAAAAGAATACTAAATACGACGGTGAAATAATATAGAGGCTGTTCTTAAAGGAGAAGCTGAGAATCAAGAATTTCAGATGGCTCACAAGCTCACACACTCTCTGTCTCTTTCTCTCTCTCCTTCCCTCCTCCCATCTCTCCCCTGATGTGGGGTGGGTAGTCTACATAGAGGATTATTCTCTAAAACCCTGAAGCCTAAAAGCTGCCTTCCACAGTGGGTTCACCACGGACTCGGTCCTCACCCTAGAGCGGCATTTACAGCATCCCCAGTTTTACTGCAAATCCAGTTCGGAGCTGCCAGTAGGGGGTTAATATAAACCCTAGTCAACACAATACTAGAGGCATTCGCATACCAGGCCTACAGTTGCTGCATAGGCACATTTGGCTCACATTTCCAAAGAGGCAGTAGCTGTTACTGCAGAGAGCACACTGCCTGCCACTGCTGGACCATTAGTATGGAAATGAGGCATGTGTGTGACAGGTGGCCTTACAACCAACACAATTAACTTTCTCCATTAGCTGACGCTCTGACAAAACAGATGCAGCATCAATAAGCATTCCCCTCCCCTACAGAAAAGGAACGACACATTGAAAACCCCTTATTTGTAAGGAGAAGCAGTATCATTTCTTCTATACACACAAAGTAGGTGGCACTGGAGTTTGCTTTTGTTTTATTGTTGTGTTTTTTTTTAGGTTTTTGGGTTGTTTTTGTTTGTTGTTTTGTTTTTACAGTTGCCTTGCATTAATATCACAGTGCCTCCATGGGTTAATTAGGGCTCCTAAAGTTTTCAAAAAAAAAAAAGAAGTCACCACAGAAGAGAGGAAAGTAAAGTTGGAAAAACCAAACTGGAATTCTTTGCTTTTAAAAAGAAATACATGGAAGAGTTCCTAACTTAGCAACAGAGGGAATGGGGCAGGTTTCAGAGTTTTGCAATAGGTCTGCCCAGCAGCGACAGTACTAATTAGCAGAACCTTAGAACCTGGCATCTTGTTTTTAAGAATTTACGGCTCAATAGGAAATGTTCATAGTAAAATGGAATACTATGATTTTGCAAACCAAAACCGCCTTCAGAATTCCCTGGGTCTTTCGCCAAGGACAGCAAAGAGATATCTAAGACTTTAGGACTTTCTGAAGTCATGATGGTAACTCAGCAGTGGACTGTATTTGTTTAATTAAGATCACATTTTTTATCTCGATAGCTCACCTTGTGTTTGTCTAGTGTTTTGAAATTCCTTCAGATACAGAACTTTATCGTAGCAAAAGCAGTGCAACTCTGAAATAATAACTTCACTATCATTGAAGAAAAATGGAAATGTGAACATTTAACATGTGCGGATCATTATTTTAGAGTTTGAAATAGTTATTATCCCTCTGGTGTTAACTGATCTAACACGTATTTGACCAATCATGTAGAAAAAGCCTTTTTTACCTACCTGAATGGAAATTCACAAATTTTTTTTACTGTGCCTTTTTTTTTTTTTTTTTTGCCAAAATTCATTTGTAGAATCTTGAATATGAGGAATTTATCAAAAGTCTCGTAGTGAAGGAGGGGCTCAGTCCTGCTGACTTGTTCTGATGTTTGGGAAGGTCAAGAGGTGGACTTTTCTTTTACTGGGCCCTGCCCTGGGCTACCAGAATGAGCAGACATTGGCGGTTAGAGGCAAAGTGTTGGAGATTTGACGCAGGCTCTTCTTCTTGCTCATTACCCTTTTCAAGCCTCAGTTTCATCACTTGTAAAATGGGAACGAAATCATACCGTTAGGGATGCTTGTAAGGAGACATCAGATGGGATGATGCATGCAAAATGATTTGTTCCTTTCATGTTCTATTGATCATTGTGGAGGAGGGTGACAGAGTCTGACACTAGACAGCCTGCACTTTTAATAATTTATTCTTCTAGAACTAGTTTGAATCCTCCTCACCTTCTCTGAATCCATGGGCATTCTGCAGGACTAAGGCGTCCACAAAAAACTGTGTAGTTGAGTCTTTCAAGAAGGAAAAAATTCTATAAAGGCCAAATAAACCCCCCTGAAAGCTTTAAATCATTGATTTACAACTTTCGCTGCACAGTATAATCACCTGGGGTGCTTTTTAAGAATAACTTTGCCCATATGCCGATGAAATCATCTCATGAAGTAGATCCAGGCCTCAGTGTTTTTAAAAAAATATCCCCTCCAGGTGATTCTCATATGCATCTAGATTTGAGAACCACTGCCTTAGGTGGCTTACAATTCCTCCCTTCTTTCCTACTCAGCCTCATGGCATCCATTTCCTATTTGTTTTCCCCAATCTCTTCTTATCATCATTCCCATAGCCCCACCTACATCAGATCTATCTCCCTTGCACCTGAATATTACAATAGCCTCCTCACTGGTTGTCTTGACTCCAGGTGTTCTCATAATAACCACATACACTACCCTAAGATAAATATTCCTAGAAGACATCTTCGATCTTGTTACAACTCTGCTAACAAAGGTCAGTGGATCACTGCTGCCTAACCACTATAGTTCCAAGTTAGGGATCAAAAACTATGATGGAAATACACATGAATGCATTAGGAATTATACACAGATCAGATATCATGTCGTGTGGGTTAAGGAAATGCAGAGTTTAATGCCCTTTTTCTGATTCTTCTCTGATTTTGAAATTCTGATCTCCACCTTTCACAGCCTAGTTCCATCACAATACCTTCCCTGGCCATCACTGTTTTTGGCTGGAATCAGCCATCCTGAGCTGCCCAGGACTAACGGGTTTTCTAGGATATGGATCTTCCAGTGCTAAGACCAGCGAAGTCCCAGGTAAACCAGTATGAGTTGATTACTCTAGGCTGGAATGATATCAACCCAGTACAATAACTTTTGGATTGTGAGCCTTTTGGATTGTGAGCTCCCATTCACAGAAAGCATATAAGTATCTACTCAATGATCAGCTGTCACTGGTAGAGCAAGATCTTACATGAGAAATTAAAAAGTCATCCTGGACAACTTCTAAAATATATTCCTATTCCAGCATTCGAGGTAATAGAAAAGTCAGCAATTGAAATCGAGAAATTTTTAATGGAATTTAAAAATTTTCAATTAAATGACAAGGCTGAAAAAAAGAATAAATGACAAGGCTGGCAGTGAAAGTTGATCGGTTAGGGCTCCTTTCAGCATTGTTCTCCTGGATTTCCACATTTCCTTACCTATGACAGAAATTCCTTTATCTGACCCCTCTATGGTTTGCTAGGCAGGATCTAGGTAACAGTGATATTTTCTTAATCTGCTCTATCCATATATAAGGTAATGGAACTAAGAATGAGCATTGGTACCGAGGGAGACAGGGGCCCTTGACTTATGGACAGTTAGTTTCACTAGCTGCTGAGGTCCATAAACAAATAATAGAAGTGCATTGTTCTAGACAAATATCTACAAGTTAATGACAAAGTCACTCATGACAAACCAAACTTTCCAAATAATGCCCACCCCCACTTATAGTGTATTAGTATGGTGATGAGAAAGGGCCCAGATTGAAAAAAGATTAGGAGAGATTGCATGGAGAAAGGGTATTTTTCTCTTTCTTTGTAAGTCTTCTTCAGAATAGTCATTTCAAGTGTAGACTGGAGATCTTTACTTCCAATGGTGTGCTACAAGAAAACAGTTTTATTTTTAACTTTTTAGTTTTTGAATACATAATACCTCAACACAGTTCACATTTCAAAAATGAAAAAAGGTAACCCTGAAAACATTATGCTAAGTGAGAGAAGACAGACTCAAACAGGCACATGGTGTATGGTTCATTGATATGAAATATCTGGAATAGATAACTCCCCAGAGACGGAAGGAAGATTGGTGGTTGCCAGGGGTGAAGGGAAGGGTAATGAGGAGGAGCTGGTTCTTGGGATAGCATTTTACTTTCGAGTGATGGAAATCTGGAGCTAGATAGAGGTAGCAGCTCACACATTGTGGACATAGAATACCACTGAATTGTGCACTTTAAAATGGTTAACTCAATGTTATGAGTATTTCCATAATTAAAATACCAAATTATTTTAAGTTAATAGAGTAAATGTCTTCCTTCTTCTACTATTTACCAATGGACCTTCTACTATTTACCAAAGTTCTCTCCAGAGGTAACCAATGGACCAGTTTTTATTTTATGTATTATTTTTTTCAGAAATATTTTATGCATATTCAAACAAAATCATATATATTTTTTGTCTTTCTTTTTACACAATGGTAGCTTGCACTATACACTAACTATTCTGTAGTTGGTGGCTTTGTTTGCTTATCTGTTTACTTAATAAATCTTGGAGTTCACCTAAATCAATATTTAATAATGTCAATATTTAATTATTTTTAACAGCTGCATTTCCAGTGTATGTATGTAACATATTTAACCAATCCTCTACTGATAAACATTTAAATTATTTTCAACTTTTGCTTTAGAAACAACAAAACAATGAGAAGCTTTGTGCATATATCATTCTGCACTTGTGTGAGTATATCTGTAGGATAAATTCTTAGAAGCAAAAGCACTGAGGTAAAGAGTAATATTGTAATTGTAATATTGATAGATAGAATCAAATTCCTGGGTTAAAATTTGTACCATTAACTCTCCCACCAGTGATATATAAGAATGCCTGTTTTCCCACAATCACTGACAAAACAAATAAATTGTTTTGACCAGAACTTTGCTGTAGCAATATAGAAAATAGTGCGTTTTTTAGTTTTCACTAGCTTTGTTTTGGTTTGTTTTGCATTGCTGTGCTGTTCTGAGCTAGTAGACACATTCTAAACTGGGACTTGCCCCACTTCTATCAAATTCACTTCATACTTATTGCTTTGAATTCCAGATGGTTTGGTTAACCTTCCTGAATGTTAAATTCATGGACCGTTTTTGAACGATCTTATTCTCTGGGAACAAAATTTTTAAGTAATTGTCAATAAAAATAATTACAGATATGTTTTCAGTCTAGCAATAATTACTTAGATTAGTTTATGAACATAGCAAACACTCAGTAAAACATTTTGGGCCTACACACAAACACAATTTAATAAATAGGTATCGAGCAGCTTGTACTTGCACAGTATCGTGTCAAGTCCTATAGATGATACAATAAGGAACGAAACATAGTATGGAACAGGAATATGAAAATAACATGGCAAATGCTCTCTCAGGATAAAATATTCTGTGAGGAAAAGTGTCCCTTATGTTTATGAGAGGAAAGGATACCTGAGTGGAGCACCAGGAATGTCTTGGTGAGGGTTCTAATGGGTGAAGATGGGGACTACCTGAATGAATGAATATGAAACACCCTTAGAAAACATTTTAGCGCATTTCTGTTGACTTTATTTGTGGTGATGTATTTTATAATTTTCCTCTCCCGATTTTGACATTCCAGGTTTTGTCTGTCATTTCTAATCACCAGTTACATGTATTTGTTTCATTCTCCTACCTTAGGGCTCTCAACATGTAGGTGTTAATGAAATGACCTTGAACCTAGAGAAACTGATCTATCCCTGAGGGAATAGCTTTCTATTTATTAGTCCATGATTAGATACACTGATTGAAACCTTATGGTCAGCTGCGAAATTAGGACATTTCCATTGATCGTAGTATGGAAGATAGTACCTTAAAAGCAGCTTTTAAAATTATTTTACTATTTTTAAGAAATAAAATATGTATTGTATAGACATATGCAATATACATCTTTATGTTTTTCATGGAATCATTGCATAGTTTTAGAAAATGTTCTAGTAAACCTCATAAATTAATTATTAGCCAAACTTTTGAGTGAGCTAGAAATTAGTATAAAATAAAATGGCAAGTTAATAGTGTTCTACAAAAATTGAGTTGAAATAAAGTCTTGTGACAAAAATTCAGTTAAAAATAAATATAATTCTGGTTGGATAGAGTTTATTGAGTTTTAAAGCATAATTCCAATGTGTTAGACACTGTGCTAGTACCTATGGTTAAAATAATAATTTGAAATCATTCATTTAGAAAGATATCTGTAGCTCCTAACTTCAAGGAAAACCCACTGAAACTAAGGACATAATAATCTTTAAACTCATTAGACAATGCCTTATATACAGCAAAATTGAGATAAGATCATTTTACATTTAAAATCAATTTTTTCAATTTCTTAGAGAACTGTCTTTCATGAGCCCGAGAAATAGAGTCGGGATAGAAACAAGCATGCAGAAAATTACTTAAATGTATTAATTTTTGTTTATAGTTTTAAAAAAATAGACGCTAACATTTTTCTGAGCAAAACCTTTTAGGAAACGATTATTAACTAGAGATTTAATTCCTCCTGCCTCCAGAATCCGTGCAAGATTGTATTTTAAATGTTTGTTTCCCCAGATGTACAGGTGCAGTGGCTAGGGCAGTGACAGCAGAGACTCAGAGTTGATGCATCCATCAGCATAGTGTCCCTCTATCCATCAGCAGGGGAAGCCAGTACCTTCTGGCCCTACTCTACCTCCTTTTAAATTACACAAAACTGATCTATTTCTCTTTAGAGGGCGCAAAAGTGATCACCTTTCTTTTAATCCCTTCAAAGGGGAGCTCTACCCACCTTTGTACTAAATCTAGTCTTTTTTTTTCAATTGTGGTAAACATGTAACTTAAAATGTACCACCAATTATTTTTAAACATACAGTTCAGTGGTGTTAAGTATATTCATATTGTTGTGCCACCAATTTTCAGAACTTTTTCATTTTGCAAAACTGAAACTTTATACCTATGAAGCAACAACTTCCCATTCACCACCTCCCCATCCCACGCCCCCAGAAACCACCATTTTCCTTTCTGTTTCTATGAATTTGACTACTCTAGTGTCTTACGTCAGGCTGCTAAAACAAATACTATAGACTGAGTGGCTTATAAACAGCAGACATTTATTTCTCACAGTTCTGGAGTCTGAGAAGTCCAAGATCAAGATATTAGCAGATCCAGTGTCTTGTGGAAGCCCATTTCTTGGTTCACAGATGGCTGGCTTCTACAGCTGTGTTTTCAAGTGATGGAAGGGATGAGAGATCGCTGAGGTGTCTTTTATGAGGACACTAATCCCAGTCATGAGAGCTCCACCCTCATGAATGACTCATTTCCCAAAAGCCTCACCTCCAAATACAATCACAATGGGAATTAGGTTTCAACATATGAATTCGGGGGGAATACAGACATTTGGTCTCTAGCACCTAAATACCTCATATAAGTGGAGTATGCAGTATTTGTCATTTTGTGACTGGCTTATTTCCCTTACCATAAGGTCCACAAGGTCTATTCATATTGCAGGATGTGTCAGAATTTCTTCCCTTTTTAAGATTGAATAAGATTCCATTGTTTGTTTATATCATGTTTTGTTTGTCTATTCATCCACCCGCAGACACCTGGGCTGCTTTCGCCTTTTGCCTATTGCACATAATGCTGCATTGAACACAAGCATGCTGAATCTACTTTTGGTCACAGAATGGGTCATTGTCTTGGGACTTATGTTCGTTTTGTCCTTTGGCTGCAGTAAACTCAGGGGCTCCCCTGCTTTGGTAGGAGTAGATGGTTGGGGATTGCAAAGCATGGAACCCATTTCTCCTCCTCTGTGCCCCCGATCGTCTCCCACACATGTGCTGGCAGCACAGAATGGCAGCTCTGAAAGCAGTCAGCACCTTCTTAGATTCAGGACAAGTTGTTTAAGTCCCCAGCTCCTTCCTTTTTACCTCTGTCTTTGCACCACAGGAGGGCTTTCCTCTTCTTTCTACACTGGAGGAGCATCGGGTTTAAACCTTAGAAAAGAAACAGCTCTTCAGGGAAATGTTCATCCTCATATTACTGTTATACATTGTCCAAGTTTGCAAAATATTTTTCTTTTCATTGGGAAAACATTGTCTTCTTAAGCTTCACAACAAGTCTAATGAGGGATTTCTGTCAGTGAATTGGTTGGCATAACTCAACTCTACTAGTTTAACATGCATGACTCAATTACAGAAGAGTTAGCTAATGAGCAATGGGGAAAAAGTTACAGGTTAAAACAAATGGTGGCCAAATGAATCAAGTGTCGCCTTTCAGATGCCCACCATTCAACAAAGACCTGGCAAGACATTTTCTTCACTGGGTATGAATCATCCAGATAAAAAGGGAGAAACCAGGGCCACCTACGTTTAGAACTTGTACAGTATGACCTCGAGGCCCAACATCTACCAGAAACTTCCTAGCAAAAAGCCCAGCTCCAAAGAATAAAAGGGCTTACACATCAGCATTAAATAATTCTCTTAGAGATGCAAATTTCTAATTAGTTACTGTGGCAACTGTAGAGGCCTAGAAGTAAGCTCCTTATACAATGAACCTGAGAGTTTACTTTTTTGATTTACTATAGGCCTGTAAGAAGCAGGGAGAAGGAAAATAAATATTGCTTTAACTTTGACAAGAGAATAAAGTTCAGCAAGTGAAGGGATTTCTTCCTTTTGTTCTCATTCCTACAGATCCAAGAGGAACATTATACTTGACGCAGTCTTGCTGCAGTGAAGCCAAATTCTCAAAGGCTTTGTAAAATCATGACTGTTCTAAACATGACCCAAGTATAAACAGGCTATTTCTTAACCTACGTTGGCAACTGTGCTTCTTTAAAGTGAATACGGTCTAAGATGATTTCAAACACATATTTAGATGCAGTATTTTTATTGTTTATTTTATTTTGTATGTTTGGTTTTTGTTATTTTAAAATAATATATAGTTCTTTGAATTTTTTGTTTAGTATAGGAAAAACAAAATCTTTATTTTGTGTTTTATGAGACCTTACTCTCTAAAATTTATTTATTGGTGAGTAATCTATTTCCCAACTTTAAATAATACGTGTAAAGAAAAGAAAAAAGTTCTCGAAAGTCTGTGGCATCGAGGATAGAATATTAACTTTGTAGAGACATGAACTGAAAAAAAAATTGTCCCAAAAGAATTTTTAATGTTTTTTTTTTTTAGGACTAATTATTTAAATTAAAGTTCAGGAGACAAATGTATAAATATTTTCCCTCATCTTTCAAAAGCAAAAAGAAACGTTATCATCAGCAAACTCGGGTAATATTTTCTCTATAGAATATGGAATATATTAATTTCAATCTGCTTTTCGCAAAGATATAAGTCAAATTTAGAGTCCTAGTACTTGCTCAAAATAATTCAGATCAAACCTTGGAATCTTATAATTATAATTGGAATCTTATAATCTTATAATTATGCTTTGTTTGGATTTCAAACTTTTATATTCAGGAAATAATTAAAAACTAAATGGCTGGGAGAAGGGTAGGCTTGGATAATATTTTAAACAAAGGAAAGATAACACTGCATGCCTTTTAAAAACCTCCTTCCTCCCACTCAAGATTCCGCCTCCCTGTCCCCTTCACTTTCTCACAGGTTCTGCCTAAACTCTCTATTCTTCTTCCTCATCAAACTTCACTTGTCTAGGGCCTCGATCTCAGTGTCCTACTCATGTGCGAGAATATGTAAACTTACATGCACTCTGCAGGTTGATATTTAGTTTTTAATGGGAGTTCTATAGACACGATAGCTTAATCCAAAGAAGTAACTTTATTTTATAGAGAACCGGAGCAACCACAATACTTGATTCATGACACAGTCTCATCACTGGCCCATGCAAGGCTCTCTTTTATTTATATTTTTGTTTATTTGTTTTTAATAATGTAATAAACATCATGAATTGACCACCAAACATGGGAACTAAAATTTCGTCCAAAACTTCTATTACCAATACAGTTCTCCATCTTATCCTCCCGTTTTCCTCAAGCCATGTCAGTTGTGCTGGGTAATTTTGATAATCTCATCACATCTCTATGTATTCCTAAAACTATATTGCTTATTCTTTTTTAACTTTATAATACTATATGTCATCTCTGGAAATCTACTTTTTCATTCAACATTATCTTGCTAAGATTTATCTATAGTGCTACAATGCTGTAATCTATTCATTTAACTTATATGGTATTACATTGTGTAAATGTATCACAATTAACTTACATAATCTCTTTGCTTTGCTATTATGAGTAGTGCTAAATGCATTTTCTAGATGTTTTCAGGTGTACATGACATCTTACTAAAAAAGGAAATGCCAATTCAAAGGATATGTGAATTTCAACTTTACAAAATAATAGCAAACAGCTTTCCAAATTGCCTATTTCATCAGCAATATATAAGAGATTAATGTCTTACATTCTCTCCACCATTAGGAACTGTTAGAGTTGTTCGTTCGTTTGTTTGTTTGTAAGAAGCAACTTTATTGTAAGAAAATTTAACATAAACTAACTATATTCTCAAATGGGATTTGCTGCCTCTAAAATTTAAGATGTACATCAAGTAAGTACCATGCCTCTTTCTTAATGGTAGGAGTGATGAGGTACAACACTAACACTTTATCATAGCAGAATTATCCTAGCATGTTCAAGACCCCTGGATCACTAAATAATACATTATGAGTCAGGTCCTTGAATCTTCACTGAATTTATCTTCTATCCTGTAACCCTTCACTAAGATATGCACGATATTGGCCACTTCCTTCTTAACAGGTCCAATTTGCAGTGTGTCATTAATATAATGGACAAACATGACATTTTGTAGACTGAGAGGGATTTGGGTTCCTGAAGACTGTATCATGCTAGCAAGCAGGAAAATTAACATAGCTCTGGTAATAGAATAAAAAATAATGCATTCAGAAGATCAATAATCTGTGTTGATCTATTGCTGTAAAAACCTTATTTGGAATGGCAGCTGCAGTTGGGGTTACCATCCAAAGTCATCCACCATCATTTGTTATGATCTATTTGATTTTTAAAGGGAATGGGGTGGTTGCAAACAGTCTTTGATCTGTGGTGGCATCATTCCAGTCCCTGCCTCTGTGATCACTTTGCCTTTTTTTCTCTGAGTGCAATCTCCCTCTGTCTTTCTCTTATAAGGACACTTGTGATTGGAGTTACGGGCTACCCAGATAATTTTCCTGTGTCAAGATTTTTAATTTAATTACATCTGCTAAGACTTTGTTTCCTTCTATGACATAACTTATGGGTTCCAGGGATTAGGACCTTATATCATCTTTGAGTATCCACTATTTAGCCTCTGCCCTCTGGCCTCCAAAGATTCATGTCCACCCCTCAAGAAAAATACATTTATGCCATCTCCAAATCCATATAAATCAACCCATTAGAGCATCAACTGAAGCCAAAAATTTTATCTAAATATCATCCCTCAAAAGTCCCAAATCTAATCATCTAAATTAGATATGGATGAGAGTCTTGCTTTGATACATCCTGGGGTAACATTATTCTCTATCTGCGAACCTGTGAAAATGGAAAACCAAGAATCTGCCTCCAAAATAAAATGGCAGGGCAGCCTTAAATGGGAGAAAATGAAAGAAAGAAGGCGGTCACTAGTCCCAAGAAATTTTGAAATCCAGCAGGGCAAACTCCATTAGTTTTTAAGGCCTGAGTATAACTCTCTATGCTCATGGATCCAGCCTCTGTACCTCTGGGCCCACGAATCTGCCCTCAGAATCATTCTTCCTTCATTTTGTCCCATTCCATCCAAGCTGGCAGTGTTGCTGCTGATGAAACATTCTCAAAAACCTTTTGAGGCTTCCATGAATGTCATGGAAATTGACACCATTAGATAAGAAAGTCCTCCATGGGTCTTTCCTGGATAATTCCATCTCTATTTCTGGGTTCAGCAAAGATGGTTGAGTGAATCCATGAGTCAAATGCTGAATCTCTTCAAAGGACCCTCTGTGTGAGGGAATACCTTTTGCTCTTTTCAAAGTACTAGCCAATGATTGTCCAGCACTACCCTTGGGTTTCTCTCAGGGCATGCTTTCCTAACAGTGAATCTCCTAAGTTTGACATCACAGTCAAGATAGGCTGAGTATTTCCTGTATCATCAAGTCTCTTTGTTGAATAGTTCTTCACTCAATATATCTCCTTCTTATACTTTACTACAAGCAGTAAGAATAAACAAAGATATGATCAATAGCTTTTGCTTGGAAATTTCCTTAGCTAAATATATAAGTTAACCATAGAAAAATTCTGCTTTTCACAATTCAGATAAGTTTTCTCCCACTGTATAATATAACAAGGAATGCCTTTCCTTCAGTTTCCAAGAATATGTTTTTCATTTCCTTCTGATCCCTCACCAGAAGCACCTAAAATGTCTATATTTCTAACTAGTCTTTTCAAGGCATCTTAAGCTCTTTCTGTCAAAAATCCTTCCCAAAATTCTTTTAGTCCTTACCTTGTGTCCAATTTCAGTGCAACTTCCATGTTTTTAGGTGTTTGTTACCACAGCACTCTACTTACATCAGTTAGTAGTCATACTATAATTGTGAGGTAAACTAGTCAAGTTCTTAGCCTCTACCCCTTTGACTGGTGGGCCAGTATAGCATTTCTGGTCTTCTGGAATTAGGGTTAGTGCAGATCTCAAATCTGAAATCCTGAAAATGTAGGTATTCCCTTTGTCCCCAATAATCAGTTGTCCTGGCAAAAGATTGATATAATATTTAACATATATACTTGCAATAACATTGCAAGGCCCTTCTTTAAGAGGACTCAGACTCTTCTTTAATTAACGGGGTCCGGATCTAAGAACTGACTCATATCTGGAAGACTGGTGAGGAATCTCTCTGTTTTTCATTCAATGTCTCACATCTCCTTGATATTTCTCTCTCTCAGTTTCCCAAGTCAAGCAACACCTTGGGCAGCCTCCTATCTGTCTCACACCTAGGAACACCATGATCTATTATTCATGGCTATAGATCCCTTTGGGTAAGAATACTTAATTTTCACGTCAGTCTTGCTGCCCATTATAGTAAAATTATACCCACCTTTCCTCTAATGGTTAAGTGTTGTCATTGGTCTCTGGCATTCCAGTATCTGTCATTCTCATTATTAATAGACAGTTCAAAAAAAAAAAAAATAGGCAGTCTAGGTCCATGGTAGAATCTCCTGCTATTGATCATATGCTCCATATGAGAGGCACCAATGAGCTTCTCAAAGTCGCCAGAGTCACTCTCACCAGTACATTCCTTATTGCCTTAGTAAAGTGAATATATATTGGTCATTCTTGGGTAACAAAGTCAAGTAATGAATTCTCTGGTCATACATAATAAATTATTCAACCTTCTTCAGCCTTCTGATCTGTTCTCACTACTATGATAAGAAAGTTTGAGCATATTTATGTAATTTATAGCACATCGTTATTTTGTCTAAACTTAAAGGATCTAATCCAACAAATTATTAGGATCAGCTTTATGTCTGTTAAAAACAGTGAACAGTTGCGCAGGCTGTACACTACACAAAGCAACACATTAAAGAGGACTCCAATTACATTATAGACATATAGGTATCCCTTTGTATATTTAATATTTGTAATTTCCTATCTAAAGTGCCCTTTCTAATAAAATTATATATCACAATGGTTTTCCAAAAAAATGAAAATAAAGAACCTTGAGGAAGAAAATCCTTTTACTAGTTCACACCAGTTTTCTCTATGGGTTAGTGGACTTGCTCTAATTTTAAAGAAATCGTTATTTATTTTTGTAAGTTTTCTTGACAATTCCCCAGTCTAAGACTCCTAATACATAAATGTGATTTGGGTTCATGTAAATAGTGGTATAAGTTTGATGACCATCCCATGAATTTTGGTAGCATACATAAAAATTTTCTCTTTAATTATATGCATATTTAATATGCATTTTTCCTAGAATTGCAGCTGTATTGACATGAATCTCTGGGCTTCATTGAATTCTAATAGCATCACTAGCATTTAAATAACACATATGTAGAAAATTACTTTAAGGTACATTTTAACATTTTAATGTTAGATTTTATATAAGATGTAGATTAATAAGGAAGATATATAAACTTTATTGGTTTTTAAAATTCAATACATATATATGTGAAAAACTATGTCAGTTGTGAAATTAATTTTCCTAGTGAGTTAATCAATTCTTTAGTATGCTAACCATTTTAGTAGTTGTGGTATCTTTCTTCATATAATTTTAAAGATATAATTTATTAAAATGAAAGAATAATTTATTTCATTTGCTAGGGTAGCCAGAAAGTGTTAATGCTTTTGTTAAAAGTGAGTACATTGCTCCAAATAGTTACATGACATGGACTAATGTGGAGCCAAACTTTTTGCTTTAATATATCTTTTTCAAATTAAAACTTAAAAGAAAAAAATGATTTGTATTATTCTGTGATTGTAGGACTTAATTTTGGGGTAACCAGAGAGACTAATCTCTTTTTTTAGTTATCACTGAATTTTTATTTATTTATTTTTTTAGTGTCAAGTCAAAAAGATTGTATTTTTAGGATAATGAATATCTAATTAAAAATTTAAAAAATTATTTAGCACCTAGTATTGCTAAAAATCTGTCCCTATGGCCTCTTTTAAAGATTTTTTTTTTGTAAAAAATTTATTAAAAGAAAGCATGTTAACTCATAGAGAAAAAAGCAAGGCTACAAACATAAACACGTAAATACTATCAACAAACAAAAAGAATGCTTGACTAATTCTTTTCAATTTTTATCCAATATTTAATTAAATTTAGTCAGAGTCAGTATAACTAGGTCATGTCACTACAAAATAAGGAGAAATGTCTCATTTTACAGAACACACTTGCGTGCACGTGAGCACACACATACTTATTCTGGATGTAATGAAGTACTCTGATTTTCTTGGAAGAGGAACTATTGGATAAATAAATAGTCTTACATCTTTGGTGTGAAGTGTGAAACCTACATCAATTATATGGCACCATCCACACACAAAAAAAGAATTAGGGAAAAAACATGCCATTCATTTACTAAGAGCTCTCAAATGAAAGTATAAAATAGGTGAAGTTTATATTTCTATGCTTATTTGCAAGACTATTATCACTCACAGAAAATTTTGGGTAGGTAAATTAGTTTTCTTTCAAAACTTCACTTGGAAATTTCCTGACTTCAGAATGTTTCATTTTCAAGATTCATGGTACATATATAACCTGTTAGGTACTATAAATATGAAATATTTTCTGATATAAGAAAACATCTTAATGTTGTCGTATTTTTTAAAAAATTTTTAATCGAATTGTGCATTTTCATTAGTGGCTTCCTGCCATCGGGAACACAATCAATTAGAAGGAGAGTAGGGGCTGAGGACTGTTTTTCGGTCAGTCTCTTTATACACTGGTCAATGAATCATTGTCTTTAGAATGAGATTTGGGTGGAAATTTGATAAGAAGATTTATATATTTTTTATTAAAAACTCCATCAGATAAACAATTTGAGAAAACAATTGTTTTGAAATTGAGAAAACAATTCTGTTGACAAAAAAAAATAGAGCATCAAAAAGAAGAAAATACTTAGGAATAACCTTAATCAAGGAGGTGACACTTGTACACTGAAAACTACTAAACATTGCTGAAAGAAAATAAAGAAAACCAATAAACGGAAAGACATCCTGTGTTCATAAAGTGGAAGACTTAATATTATTACTATGTCAGTACTACCTAAAACGATGTACAGATTCGATGCAATCTCTGTGAAAATCCCAATGATGTTTTCTTTAAAAAAATAAAAATTTGTCTTAAAATTCATAAAGAACCTTGAGGGTCCCCTAATGACCAAAACAATCTTAAAAATGAAAAACAAAGTCAGAGCTCTCATATTTCATGATTTCAAAACTTACTACATAGCTATCTTAATCAAAACAATGTGATACTAGCATAAAGACAGACATATAGACCAATGGATTAGAATAGAAAGCTCAGAAATAAACCTTCACATACTTGGTCAAATAATTTTCAACAAGATGCTACTGTTAGGCAGTTAAGTAGACATGAGAGAAGG